>NW_026941323.1:0-129154 GCF_032062105.1 Saccostrea cuccullata
TAAAATTGGTCTTAAATGTCATGTCTAAGGACTATTCCAAGAAACTTATACATAGCATGCCTGTTGGACTTCTACAACTGTTGAAAACTGATTTTTACATGGAACAGCGCCGCCTATACGTCATTGCAGTACCAGAAAAACCGCCAAGTTCCCTGATTTTGTTCTTCAAAAGCCAAGGTGCCAACCGAGTTTGGTCGGTGCAACCCTTGGTCACTGGGAGTGCAAATTAATTTTTCCACGGTGAACTTATGTTTCCTATTGAATTTGATTCATAACATTTACCTAAAGATTTGAATGGGAATGGTTATATAGAAATCATTTCCTCTTAAAGTGACGTCAAGGATATACAGGGGGGCCTCAATTAAATCGTAGATTTGGTTTTTGTTTTTAAACAAAATAAACAATTTAAGTGTTTTTCTCGGGTCTTTGCTTTTAAAAATGAAGTTTTTTTTTATGTTTATGACATTTATGATATTCAAATATCCATTTATCTAAACCTTAAAATACCTTTTCCATTCAAAGGAATATTTATAGATTTATAAACGTGGTTTTTGTGGTGACGGGCCTTGATAATCCCCTGTGCTTTATCAATAAATTATGGTCAGTTCAATGAAGATTTATATACGCTCTCTGACATTTGTAGCTTAACATTAATTATTCTTTAATCATAATTAACTGTTTCTTAATATGGATGATAAATCAATGTTCGCCGTTTTCGAAAATCCGACCCAAAAAAGGCAAATTATGACAGTCGTGCTTTTGATAGAGTGAATATTAAAAAAATATCACGTTAAATTACATTGCTCTTTTTCTCCTTTAAATATTTTGACTCGACCACCCACCCCCCTCCTTCCTTCAGTAGATACTGTATATATTCTTCTTTAGCAAAGTTTGATGCTTAAATTTGGGGTTACTAGTACTAACTGCTGGTAGTCATCATGAAATGCATTGCACTCTAAAAGTGAGACACTAGAAGTCGAAAATGTCTTGTAGCCTTACAAAATCAATTTTGGACAAATTAATGAAGTCACGTACTCTACAGCCTCGCCAAGACTCTCGTACTTAAGTTCATTTCATTGAAAATGTTAAACCTTTTGACAGCTCCAATGACCGAAAATTGATTTTTAAACACTTTCTTATCCATTGCTCATCTACTAGCTTGTTTTTCAATGCAAGTACTGAACTTTCAACTGGTAATTTTGCTGTCTCTTTTTTTTTAAAGACAAGGATTGCACTTTTTTCAAAATAAATTGAACATGCACTTTTGAAGGAAATGTCATTTTTTAAAAAAGTCATCATCTACTTAATCCTGTTGGCCTTTACAGAAATGATTTTACATCGGTCAAATGAATTCTTTTTTGTATCCAGAATCTTGGTCATCATTTTGAGAGTACATGTACTTTCAGTAGTGATTAGGTATCAGGTTACGTTTAGTATGAATTCTTTGTCAAGGACAACGATTGAATTAAGTGGAATTATTTTTTAACAAATTTATTTTTAACAAACACAAAACAAAGTTCTGCATTCATTTTCCCAATGTCAGATTTTTCACTAGTACTCAACTCGTATGGAAGGCACGTTGAAAGGGATCTACATAAAATTTATTTTCTACAAGATAAAAAAAAATCCCCTGTCTACATCTTCCTTGAAAAAATCTCTAAGTACCAAGTCATATAAATGTACTCCACTTTTTTTACTTGAGACTGTTTACAGGGACGTTTTGTTGTGATTTCCTGCACAGCTTCCTGACCAACAAAGAAGCTATTACTAATCAGTGTTTCATAAGGAAGATCTCATTTCATAGCAAGGACACACTTACATAGAAAAAAAAAAAATATTCTGCTTTTCCTTCTGCATAATTAACACTGAGAAAATTCCTCATCCTGTTTTTTTTTAATTCTCCTTTTTCCCCTTGAATGTCGATTTCAGTCTCAACCTCTTTGACCATAAAACACAAAGACAATGATATTAATTTTTAGTATATTTTAATTGTTCATATTAATAATAAATGGGGCACTGAGTGAAGCGTCCCATAATATGAGGTACATATAAAACACTTATATTGCATGTTGCTATGACAACAGGACATTCACTACTGGTACTCTGCAGACATCTTTATAAAAATTAGGAAAATATAAAAAATGGAAAATTTGTTAAAATCAATATTTGTTCTGCTGCAATTTTGTCTTGTTTGAATTGCTGCAATTGTAAGTGACTAAACAGAAAAGTTTTTTTTCAGCTAGATTGTACTTTCTCTTCGAAAAAAAAAAAAGTATGGAAGTGACAAACGTTACCCTATATAGGGAAAGACAACTCCAACCAACAAAGGGAGGTAAACACCACACAATGATTGATAAATGCTGTTTGAATGTTGCATAGAGTTAAAGCACCAGTGTTCTACAAGATATTTACATATTTACAAAATGATTATTGGCACTTGGTTTTTAAACAATGTACATTCAACTGAAGAATTTTATACAAAATAAAAATAAATATTCGTTGTCATTCTTCCCTTTATCTTAGGCAAGAATATACACTATGTACAATTTCACTATATTTACAAAATTTTCTCACACGCACCACTCTCTCACAAATTATTCCCCTTTGAACACTTGATCAGTGTTGAGTTATTGCAAGTATAACAATGTTTATAATAATTATAAGCAAGTGACATAGAGGAAATAACAAAGATATTGATTATAACAAGCTTAAAATTTTTGAGGTAATTTGGTATAAGTGACAACTATTTACAAATTTCTTGTTCAGAGTATTTCATTTAAGTAAATGAATAGTTCTTTATGTCGAAAACTTAATATCATCATCAGTACATGACAAAAAATATATAGAAAAATGACCTTAATAACAGTATTGCCTTATCTCAGAATTTCCCTGAATTCATATAACCACAGCCAGTTTTCTTAAACACTGCGGACCTAAAGCATCACAGTTTAATTCTGACAAATTTAATATTAATAGCAAAGCACTTGAAGGATCTCCCTGCATGACACCTGTCACAACACAAAAGCTGCCTCATTTTGACAATCATTTGTAAACATATGAACTGCATGGCAGTGAAACAAGTGACATGATTTTTGATTCAAGTTTGTGATTTTTACACATATGAGATATCTGGATCCTCCTCAGTGCGGTAACTGAAGGCCTGGGGGCCCCCCAGCCGTCGGTGGGATGGTAAACTTTTGGTGGGTGGGGTGCTCCTCCCCGTGCTCCCACTCCCTACACTACTCTGACTGGACATGCTCAATCTCGAGGTGTCCGGTCGTCGAAAAGGTGGGGGAGGTTGGTAGGGAGGGGGTGGGGGACGAGCACTAGTGTCCTTGACATTGTCACTACCTGGTTTAGCTCCATCATAGATTTGTTTCAATGATTTCACACTCCAGGGAAGATCTTGTTTTCTCTGTGATTTTTCACTGTCCATACTGGCAGATAAACGATTTTGAGCTGTGCTGGACCTTGCGTACAGATCTCTATGGTTGGCGATGACGGTAGAGTCTCGTGATTTAGATAGCACTGTCAGGTTCCTTCTTGGAGACTCCTGGGATTCTGTCCTTGGAGAACTAGCTCTTGGACTGTCTACAAAGTCATGTGATTTAACCATACGCTTTTCCCGAATTGGGGTATTTCCTTTTGAGCTTGGATTATGAACACTTAATTCAGGTTTAGGGATTGATTTTACACCAAGTTCTTTCTGTGGGGATCTTTTTGCACTGCTTCTCAAAACAGGAGGATTGTTAACTTTTTGTTCTGTATGAAGGGAAGATGAGGATTGAGCACTATCTAATGAACCATAGTTGGCTTTAAATGTTAAAGGATTTGTCTTTGGAAAATGATGGCGGGGTATAACGGGGCTCGACTCGGAACGGTCTCGTTGATTTGGTGAGTTTTGTCGTGAGTCAGTCACTGTTTCTGATGAACTATTTGACACACTAGATGAGGAATGACTCAGCCTTGTGGTTGAGGGGGAGGAGTCTCTATGTGTCGAGTGAACTCGATAGTTAGGGGAGGCCTCGCGGTGGCGAGGGACCACGCTCACTTTGTTCACATACTCTGCAGAGTCACTAGAACTTCTCTGAATATTGGTGGCATTCACATTTGAAATGTTTTTGTTCTCGTAATGAGTAGGTCTCTGAGATTGTTCCTCAAACAATTTCATGGATTCCTCATACAGTTGCTTGGGATTTTTCTGAGACAAAGACACATACACGTCCTCCTCCGTACTTTCACTTCCGCTTTCTGACGTTGTCGACTCATCCAATGAGAGCCTCCTAGGTGTAGATTCCTGTGCATTCATTTTACGAATCGATTCCTCGTATAAATTCTTGGCTCGCTTTTGCCTCTCCTTTTCCATTTGAATGTCCTGTTCAGAAATTTCCAAAGGGAGTCCTTTTTCGATCATGTTTTTCCTCCTGACGGCTTCGTCGTATGAAGGTGGTTTCTCTGGCCTTGACACAGCGGGACTATCTGAATTGTTTGTCAAGGTCACATCACTGTCACTATCACTTTTTGGTGTGGGCACATGCTTTGTAACATGGGCCTCTGTTTTAAAGGTGTCTTTCTCAAACTGAGAAATAATAGCACTATCATAACTGGCACGCATTGGTGTGTTTGTTGTTGGTTTTTGCACTGATTTATGTTGCTGTAGCACAACATGTGGGGGTGGGGATGTTCCCAACCCCGGGGTAGTGTATTTAGAAAGCTGTTTAAGAGGACTACTTGAATGTGACAAATCCATAGCACTTTGTCCATAACGCGTTGAAGTAGAATCAGAAAGTTTATCCTGCGAGTATGACGAACGAGGTAATGGAAATGATTTGGTTTGGGACAAGTTCAAATGTAAATCCAAACTTGTTGACTTTCTCTTGCTCCGGGGTGAAACCGGTGGTGACACTAAGTACTGAACATTCTGTATAGATTTTGGCATGTTCATGGTCAGACTGTTTGATCTTTGGAAATTGATTGAAGAATCGTCTTTAAAACTGCGAGCGGATTCGAATGACTCCCGGAAGCTCTCGTCTGCTGTGAACCACTGATCACTATTGTCTGTGTCTTTACTGTATTGTCTGTTCAGATATGAACTCATGGAGTCCGTCAGAGAACTGTCTAATGAACTGTAGGAGAATTTTGACTGGGGTGAGGTGGGTGGGGTGCTTTCAGCCACAGATTTTTGTCTCTGAAGTCTGTTCTCGCGTTCTCGAGATAATCTCGTCATAGGACCAGTTATCTCAGCAGGATAAGTCACATGTTCATCCTCAAAGTACAGGTGACAGCCACTCCTTGATTTGACAAGGGTGGTGTTCACACGACTTTTAGCCGCATTGTCCAGATTTTCCTGTGAACTGTACAGTCCTGAATCGCGACTAAGACTAGAAGGAGAAATGTGACTCTTTGCGAGGTTCGGACTGGAATCGTCAAAATACATCCTCTCCAAACTATCAACAGATGAGTCGTCATGCCGCATGATACCACCTAAAAAAACAAAGGAATGTATTAGTTTTATTAAAAAAAATTGTAAAAATTCCTTTCTAGAATTGACATTCAATGTAGCACGCTGCTGTTTTATGTACTTACTGGCTGAGTCGGCCATGCTGAGCACGCTGTGCATGCTATCAGAGTCTGTGCTGGAGTCCTGCCTAATCTTGTGCTCCAGTAAGTCCCCAAAAAGATAAATCACGTCCTCTCCGAAAAGTTCAACACAGTTGACGATGAGGTACTCCACAATCTGCTGAGGGGATTTAGCCATGGCCAGGGCCCTCATGGGGTCATCCCCTTGTTTGGCCCAGAGGATGCTGGGAGCGATACACACGGAGAGGTTGTAGGAGGTCATCATGTTCTCCTTGTGGTTCTTATCGATGTGGTACAGGACACACAGTAAGTGCTTCAGGAGCTCTCGGTGACCTTCAGGAAGCTTGTTCAGAAGACTGTGAAAGAGAAATGAGAAAATAAGCTATTCTCATGTCTGAGGAAGTGCAGTTAATTAGCCGTATTTATAGGAATGGCACCATATTTAAATAGTTCATTGATTTATAAATCAATTTGAAATATGAAATTAAAATATTTTTTTAATTGATTTTTAATATTGAATTTAATGAGGAAGCTTGATTTTATTCTTCCTAAAATATATGTGAGGAACTGACTCATTTCCAGATCTTTGAAATATTTGAATAATTTCACACATAAAAGACGTCAAGATGGCAATCGTAGTGATAAATGTTGCGAAGCGAGGAGTCATATGATTTCGAATCAATCATCCTCTATTTACACAAAGAATCAATTGCCCATCACCCTAAACTGTTATAACGGGCAATTGATGAGTCAATTACAGGGTACGGAAAACCAAAGAAGATCAGGCCCCCAGACTTCAAAGCGCTGTGGTCATCTGGTCTAATTAAAGATCGGACATTAAGTCCTTCCTAAAATGGATGTGGTTTTGTTAATGCCATCACTAAATGACAGAAGAATAAACTTTGAGTCAATCGGTACATCCAAAGGCCTGGAAACTTGGTCAGGTTTTAAAATTCCTGTGGTTCTAACATGCTTAAATGAATTCGCCATTATGTTTCAATAAAATAAATAAAGGGCCTGATAATAGGGAATGGTCACATACACCTACGTATGTATATATAGATATATCTACTACAAATTACACACACAAGGACTTCTAGGGCATATACCTGTAAAACTATCAAACTTTAAACAATAACTGGGGGCCATTTTTAAAATCTTTCAATGAAATTGACAATCCATACCTATATGAATAGATCAGATCTCCAAAATAGGGGGGAAATAAATGTGAGAGATCAGATCAAGATAGGGCCTGAGTCATCAAAAGAAGATGTCATTTTATGGCAGGGAGAACATGCATTTTACAGTGTCTTGTAAGTCTCTCTACATACAAGACCTGTGGACAGCCTTTCATGTCACTTAACAAAACACATGTTAAACACTTAGCTCTATTGTGCTGGCCTTCACTTAAAACATTTTCATGCCCTACAGTGGTGGTAGGGTAATAATTACGCTATCATATCACTTGATTGAGAAGACTTTATTTCGGTTAATGGCTGATCAGAGAACTTGACAAATTGTCTTAGATCTTTTCTTTTGCCTACCTTCTGACTTTTTCCAGCTTCTGGGGGGAGTTTTCCTCTTCAGTAAGACTAATCCATTCCTCAAAGAACTCCTCATATAGAAGACAATGTGGTAAACTCCTGAGGTATTCCTAATGAACACAAAAACAAAACTATTATTCTCTACAACAAATAGCTATAAATCACCTGGTCTTTCACTAAATTTTAACCCTCCCCTTTTTATCTATTGTGGAATAAGGAAACTTACTTTGAGTAGGTGTCCAATGACCAGAGTTGGTGTCTCCTCATCAAGACATTCTTGGCCCTCGTCCAGTTTCTGATGAAGTTCTTTGGCCAGCTTGATATTGCAGGACTTCCTGAACACCCCTTTGGTGTATGGGCCATTTATTATCACCAGCCTCATCAATTCCTGAAATTGATTTTTTTTACTTTATTAATGACCTCAATTTATTTGCTTTAAATCTATTTTTCTTGAAGAAAATTCTCAATTTTCTTTTTCTTCTTGGTGGGTAGAGAGTCTGTCTACAAGAAGTATCATTTTGCAAAGCAAGAAAAAAATTTGGATTCTCACCATAACAGCTTTTGGCAGTTGCCCATCTTGCATGACATCCTGCAGCGGATGTCCAAACAGTTTGCCGGGTGGAGTCGTGTTGTTATTCTTGTCATCCTTCCCTCTCTTGAAGAAGTTGAAAGGAGACTTTTTAGTCTTGGACTTATTCCCCTTATTGCTCTCATCTGGAAAAGAAAAAGAGGAAAATGAATATATTTCAAAGTTGTCCACTACCTATATATGCATCCTGTCTAAGAAGTAATCAGTCTTGGATTCAGAAGCATCATTTACATACATGGATACAGTCTTATTGATCTCTGTACGGCCACCATGGTTGCAACGCTTTGTATTATTTGATCATTAGAGAAAAGGCCCAAGGCATGTGATGTGTCCCTTGTACAGATACACACTAACTTATTTTTCTAACCAGCTTTTACTTTTAAACCATGTTTTGATATCGGATCTCAAAACAACCCCTTCTGAAAGAATTAAAACTCCCACTCCTGCGTCCAAAATGGTAAAAAACATTTCACTCATCCCCAAATTCCTTGACACAGTTCCATAGTGAAGAGCACAGACTTCAAAACAAGATTCTTTCATTTAGAGGAAAAAAGATTAAGTAATATAATCCAGGATTAAGCCATTTCTTTTTAAAGTCCGGCCATGCAGGAATCTATTGTCCACTTGATAATTTTTTTGAATTGGCCGAGAAAAAAAGCTCTTTAAATTGTTTTTCTGTCCAGCCAGGTTTTATGAATGACTTGTGGTTATAAACAAGAGATCTTGATAAGTATGGACATAAGTGGACTAAACAGGGTAGATCTCCTCCTAACATGGAGCTGGAATTTTCTAGTCCCCTGCCAAACTATTTCAAGAGCCCACTTTAACATTCAAAACAGGAGCGGAAAAATAAAATACATGTAGGTCAGCACCGTCCAGAACTTTTGGGATATATATGTCATAAACTTTCTCAAGATCATTTCCGTGCTGACTTGTCATTTTAAAAATCATAAATTTTGCATTCTGTCTAATGAATTATCAAACTTGTGTCACTAGGTCTCCTAACTCTTGGCAACTGAAGGTGTTGTCTGGATAATCGACACTCTTAATGAACATTCACAGGGCCATTAGAATAAAATTTAACAATAGAGAAATGAAAATTATGGTTTTGAAAAAGAGATGAAGTCAAGAATACTCATCAATCTTGGTTTTCTCTATTTGCATAATGACATATTACAATAGAATGTAAGGGTTGCATTTTTATGCCTCTGATTTTCAACAACCAAATGTATTGTATTGTTCGTAACAGTTCATTACAGCAAAATCTGCTAATAATAGAAAGAGAAGAAGGATCTAAAGTCGCGTTTTACAAATTAAGTAATGTAAGAAATCTCCATTAAGACAATAAAATTTGGTCGGACCACAAGAGGATGTTCTTTTTGAACACTTGGGCCAAGTGCCAAAAATTTAGTAGATGCCACCTACCAAGCTGAACTCTAACAGCGGAAAAATATCCACGATTGTGACAGAGATCGGCTAGTTAAAACGCGAAACCCCCAACAGTTACAATGTTAACTACAACCTTAATAAAAAAAATCTCAAGAGTCATTGCGGTCTTTATAACATAAATTGTCATTTTCGTAAATTGGGATAGGTGCCAGCAGATTTGACTATTTTAAAGATAAGAATAAAGTTATTGTGCCAATCAATCTTATATACTCATATACAAATATAATTCATTCATCATTCTTTCCAGATACACACATTAAGAAAATATGGAAAGTTTTCTGGAGCATAAAAAATATTTACTTACATGGTTCAGAAATCAAGCGTGGCTTATTAACATATTGTAACAGTGTTACCTATCCCTAAAATGCCATCTGGTCAAGCAAAATCTCTAAATCTGTGTATATCTACTAGGGGACGTATATATTTATTACTTTAGATTAAATTCGTCAGAAATTAATGAAGTAAAGACAACAGGTGTTGTTTGGACCACATAGGTCACTATATATTTTTCCAGAAAACCTAAACTTCATCATTCACAGTAGAGCATGCCTAGAGGAATGAATTTTCTCCTAATTATAAACTTGGAACATAGCTAATGAGAGGACGAAAAATCTTTACACAGCGTATATTATACGTCAGGTATGGAATAATTTTAGTGACTGCAGAGTTTGAAATTTATGACTGCAAGGCTAATATTAAATCTAGGAAGGAAAAATTGTCAAGCATAAATTCATCAAGTGGCCCTAACTGCTGTCAGAATTGTTAAAAATACTGTCAACATTTTCAAATATTCAGTACATGTACTATTAAATAAACATTTCAATACAAACAAGTACCCTGCTACTCTTTAAAATTATGTCATATGATTTGGTAACATAATGTTATTTGAGTAGGAAATAGAGTAATATTGTGTAATTTTAAACATTGGTTGGTGTTTTTCACATGATTATACCAGATTAAGGAATTAAAACATCTTTTGTAGCTATTTATAAAATTTAATGCCCTGCAGATATACTTGTTTGATGATAGAGCTTAATCCATACCTAGTACTAAGATTATAACACATGCAAGTACAGGTCCCCATAAGGACTCCAGTTTTTAGTTTATACACAAGAAAACTGAAAAGTTTAAATATCCCATTCAAGAATCTGAATAAAATTAGCTCAGTAAGTCAAGCTATACCAAAGGAAAAGTAGACCAATAAAACTTTGGAAGAATGAAATTGAAGATTTTTTAAAAATTATTTTTGATAAAAATTCATATAATACTTTCCTCTATAAATTTAAAATTTCTTTCCAAAAATATAACAAATGGGAAGGAGTTGATAGTATATTTTTCAGAAAACTTGAATTAAAATTAGTACTGTTAAAATACTGACCAAAGCTGAGATGTTTTTTGGATCCCTTTAGCCTGTTTTGGAGGATGAATTCGGGAGTTTTCCCCTCCCCCTCGGGGTCCATTCCATCCAATGACACCATGGGGTCGTCAGTTTTCGCTAGATCTCGTAACTGGCTGAACTTTATACTGTGTGGCAATTCATGTCCTTAAAACAGAAAATTATATACAAACAATTAGAACACTTTACTGGAAGCTGCTGAAACTCGTCAGGTGGTGCGTATAAGGAAATCCGTCGTCAAGTAGTTCCGCAAAAACTTTACAAAACACTTCTCGCCTATACATTCAGATCACACTAACCTTTTATCAAAAACAGCATAATATTTTCCTCCAAAATATTTTTTTTTAATCACAACTTAATGTGGAGTCTTCTTTAGAAACAGATAAACTTGTTAATCCACATGGTCAATAAAAAATTATCGTAGGTTAATAAACTTGGCACAAACTGAAAACAGCTCCTTGTGTATCTGAAGACAAGTTATTACAAAATGACAACACAGGGTCTTCTGACATCGATGTGACTAGATGGTCGTTCAGGCGTGACACCTGAATACCTGTGTTTACCTGTATTGGGGGGCGTGTCTTGCTATAGACACTCTACCTGTCATTCAAGCTCTGCATGACAAACAAAGTCCAACTACCTGTACACCTCTTATCTAGGTTGTAAGTGATCCATGAATTTTCCTATGGATTATCCCAGGCTAGTTAATAATATAATCATGACTTGAATAGCTCAGAGGACTGAAACATTTTGGGGGGAAATAAAAACAACTGTAACTTTTTGTTTACTTATGTAACATATATACATACCAATTCTTTAATGGAATAAAGAAAATAATTTTGGTAGGGGAAAACCAGACAGTCTTCAACCTGAGTTAATTATACAAAGAATTTTAAGGACTGGTTTATTCTGAATAATTTATTTCAGAAAATGAATTTTAAGTTATTTCTTTAATTGGGAAACATACCTGCTTAAATAAACAAAAGCTCTGACCGGAATTTAAATTCTTTAAAGAACCCAAGGACAACTCTAATTCCACCCACACAGTCTTGAATTGTGAAATAACTTAAAAGTCTCCAGAAATTTTTCTTTGTAGGAGACAAAATGAATGAAACATGCCAAATAAAGGTAGATTGTAGCATGTAGGGTCATCATGTTCACAAAAATGCTTGAATGGTAAGGTTACACTACAACATGTATGATGTAATAAAATGCTGTCCTATAATCAGGAAAATTTCAATTTGCACCCACTTAAAAATTTCATTAACACACCCGTAAAACTTCAAAAAAGCATACTAAGTTTAGCATACTAAGTTTTCTTGATAAAAAGAAGTTATTCTTTTTAAAAACTGAAATTTGAGATCAATTCTAATGATTTTTTTCCCCTTCAAATATGCGACCATGTGAATTTGGTTGTTTACACCTGTTTTGGGTGACTTATTACCAATACAGGTATTATATAAATGAGACCCCACTCCCATTTAATAGATACCCCTCACAAAATATGAATGGGTGAAAAAAGAAACAAATTAAAACAAACGACGTAGAGCACCTTTGTGAACTCCGCAAGTCGTGGCACAAGGTGGTATATGTCGACGCTCATAACAACTGTTAAATCCTTTAATGTGTCAAAATTGTCGTTTTTAATATTGGATTCACTGTGTTTTATGTTTTAACAAATAAATTTCAAAATTATAAACAGACTATTGATAGAGGTGAAATACGGTCAGAAAAACATCTTCATTATAAAATCCTGCCTGCTGATGTAGTTCATATTTAGAGCATTTAAACTGCTTACACCAAAAAAGAAAAAAATAACTCGGTTAATCCCTAGAGGTGCCAGCTAGGTCTTATTTTCTGAAAAAAATTAATTTGCCAAAAACGGAGAAATTTTCATTATAAATTGTTCAACATTCTAGTCCACTTTTTGTTTAATAGATTTAATATGAATTTAATATAACTTTTCTTATTTAAAAAATCTACAATTTAATTAAAGAAATAAAATATTTTGACTGTACATACCTTTGTTTTTTATATGTTACATGTACCAAAATTTGAATCAAATGTCATCTTTACAGAATTATAATAATCAAAGAACGCAGCCACAGGGCTAAAAACTGGCTACATGTATGGTCCAGTTGTAATTGTGTATTGACACTTGGATTGTATGTACGATATATATCTCTATATTTATAAATACACGATTTTTTCATGTGTTGCCTATCAGTTGAAGTTTTGTAAACATTGACCAGTACTGTTGACAAAGATAAAGATTGAACTTTTATCCAATGTGATTGTGGGTATATTGTTCTATATTTACTGCGTGGAAAAGTTTGGGCTAAACAGAGACCAAAACACTTCTCATGCAGCCACTAGGTCAAATACTCTCTAATCAAATATGTGAAGTTTGAAAATGGTATTCAATGTCACATACTGTTTGTGAATTTTAAGGAAAAACATTTTGACATAGGACACATGGTTGTACATACAAATACCACCCAAATCTGGGTAAAATAACTATCTTTTATGTTTTTACACCAAAGAAACTATGTCATTAAAATTCAAAGCATGTTTGTGAACCAAATTTTGTACAATATATTTCATATGAATTTGATCAATGTATGCATGGGTAAAACTCTTTACAGACCTTGAAATTATTGTCAATTTTTTTAATTTTAACATTTACTTAACTTCAGCACCTTCTTTTCAAAGAATATTTTGTTTATGTGGTAACCCAGTGAAACCATGCTTTAAAATATGATCTGCCCTACATAAAGGTGCCAATAAAATGCTTCATCAAATGCCTAAAATGCATCTAATGTGTCACACACAAAAGACAGAAAATTTCATACACTTACTTAAAGACCCATATAAAATATTAAATGATAAAAAATAGGGATCATGAATGAAAAGTTTCTCTTATACATGCATATATTACACTCAAACCTAAAGCCTCCTGCAAAGAGGACTTTTGGCTCAAAAAGGGACGTAATAAATACAAAATTAGGTCTCTCAATGGTACTTGAAAGACACAGACAGGAATATGCATTAAATTATATAGATCAATCAATGTACAATATTTAGTTTTATATAGTTATATATAGTTTATTTAATTTTATACAAGATTTTTGATCCCAAATACCCTTTTCAAGCTTCAATTCCCCACCCCCCCCCCCCTTTTGTTAGATTATTATTTTTTCTAAGGAGACAAGAATTTAGCACAGATCCGATAACTCCCTTAAGAAGATTTAATTTTCTATGTGATGAGAATTTAAACATGCCAAAAACCCAACACAGTTCACAAACGTGGGTCAAATTCATCCCCCAAGAAAGTCTGTCTTGTGACACCTCTCAATGAGAAAGGCCGCCAACTGTGATGATAAGGTTTAGAAATCGTGTGAAGAGGTTATTGTGCTGGTAAGAAGTAAAAAAGAGAATTAAAACTTCAATTTAAAAAAGTGAAACGTACGTGCAGTCTATAGATCCTGATCTAGTTTAAATATAACTCCATATTGACCGGGTCGCGTTTTAGATTCACGTTTAGAAGTACACGTGCAAACAGTCTCGTGCAAACAGTCTCGTTTCATACATTTTTCAAATAAATTCAGTGCTCCTTTACTCTTTTTATCTATTTGACTTATTTTAATACATTATAAAGGTACAAAGTTCTAGAGAGTGTAAATTAAAACCTTAAGAGTACATTGCATCCCAATGACTGAAAAATCTTGCCGCTATGTACTTATTGGACAGAAAAAATGAACAAGGAACTACTAAGAAGTTCTCTGTAGTGTATAACTTTCAAAAAAAAAAAGTAAAACACACCAGGTCATTTTATCTTTTTTTTTTTTATATACCATATCACCCATCAGTTGTATGACTTCACTGTGTAGTAATTTTATCATGTGTTAGTATAAAGGACTGTCTGTCTTCCATTGTTATTATAGGTGTAGATAAATTAATGAATATATACATGTATAATATAAGATTTATATATATCAAAAATATCCTCATAACCTAATCTCTATGAATAAGTAACAAGAGCTGGAATGGGACTGTCAGTTCATTTTCTAACGCTATACGACAAAAAACTGCACTGGACATAGAAGGCAATAAAAACTAGCACTAATCATAAATGAAATAAAGTTGGTTTTTTTAATTTGATATTTTGAAAGGGTTTGCTCTACATTTTCTACCTTTGAGTGCTTCTAATCACCTTTTAAATGTATACCTTAATTAAACATCTCAAGAGTTTCCCAGGAATACGTGTATAGGTATACGTATACAGACACCTCAAAGTTTAACAGCAGGTCATGTATGTTATATATAAATTCAATCTTATTTACTTAACAAAAAAGTTCGCAGACACCAGATCATTCACATGCTTGTAACAAAGAAGAATAACCTGGTTAAAAATTCTCTTAAAATTTCCACTTTTAAATTCTATCACAAGTACATTCCTCTGCACTTTTACCCTAATGAAGAAATGCACAGGTGTTTAAAGATAGCCACCCAGCTGACCATGGGGTATGTATGGTACGATTGGCTGAGCTGCAGAGGTACTGTGACACTATGTACCAGAGGAACTCTCAGCTAGCTAGATGTGTTATCACTTACTATATCTACAACCTGATTATTTGAAATATCACTGAACAAGTACATGTAGCATTCTATTGCATTAATCAAAATCAAAATCCTCGTTTTTTGTTTATTTCACTTCTTATACCTACATCAATTCAACTAACTTTCTGTAATTCTCATAATACTAGTCATGTTTCATGATAAAAGTTTTAAATTAGAACATCCTTATTTCTGTCAATTCATTTTACTTACATATTTCCTGACCCTTTCATCCATTACATGTAGTTAAAAAGGGTCAACGCTAGGTATACCTCAAATTGGAAATGTTACTATGCATCTCAATAACACTCAAACCTGCATAGGCTCCAGTATATATCAAATTTTCTGTCAGATACTTACTAATCAGCAAATGGAGCTTGACACAAAGCAATGAAGTTCTAAAACACTTATTTTATTTGTGTACTTACCAATAAGGGGGTAGGGGCTCTCTTCTTTTCCTGTTTTCACCCATAGCTGGCATTCGCTGGCTTCTGATTCCTGAGAAACAAAACATTGGAAACATGAAGTCTCATTACTTCTTTCGAGATCTGTATTCAGGACATACTTTTGTTTTCTACGCATATTTCCCTGGCATAATTTTTTTTAATGTATGAACTGTCCAAGTCATGCTTAAACACATCACTCCTTCTGTGACATATCACAACCTTATAATACCCCCCAAAAAGGCAAATATTTCCTGTCAATTCAGGGTGTAAAACACTTGAGGAATCATGTGAAGTGAGATAAAAGTCACAAATAATACGATAAAAATTTCCCTCTACGATTCACACACTGTGTGTTTTTTAGTCAACAAGATGCTTCGTAATTAGAGAAAAACAATCCCTCCAACATTCCTCGGTCCAGGTAAGATCTGGCCCGGTGTTTGTTCTGTCACAGCCTCAGATGATAAACGGTTTACTCAGAAAGAACACAGGTGGGGGTAATATATTGCGGTGTTTTTTTTTATTTTCTGGATGTTGACAAGAACCATCATCCCTAGTTATATGGACTGCGAAGCCTTAACCTTACTCTCAGTCTCAGTATATCTTAGGGACTAACTGTCAGGCCTCAGAAGTCATTAAGTCATGCACTAAAACAAAACTTAAGGCAGTATAGCCCTGTTCTGTGATAAGAGGACAGTGTCATATATACACCATCAAACCCACACCTGTATCAGTTGATCCAGATAATGCAAGGCTATAACTGTGTATTGACTTCATTTTGTATTTCTTAGTATATGCTAATTATATAATTCAAAATAATAGATATTTATAACTTGATGACAACAATGACATTGGCTTCCATTTATCAAAAAACAAACCCTTTCAAGTTCAATATTTTGTAATATTTATATAAACATTTCACTTCCTAATTTTCTTTTTTACATCCTATTTTTTGTTGCCAAATTGCTGATAATTTCATTACAATCATTATTGTATTTCAAGGGACCCCTTAACATCATTCCCCAGTTTATATACGTATACTAGTAAAAAGTGATAAATCTGTGTATTTGTTAAGCACGTAAATTAGAGTACATCAAAGAAACTTTGATGCATCACCTGCAGTAACAGATAAACCTTATAGTGTTGTGTTGTAAACAAAAAGCAATATTTACAAATAAAGCTGTTTTGTTATCTTGTAGTTACACTGGTATATTGCAGATTAAAACTAACAACAGAGGGCATATGATTCAATACATCAACGCTGCACCAGTCAGAATTTTTGGTTTACTTTCAATGTCATCACTCAATATTTATACTTTTACATGTAATACTAATAATACTGTTTTTTTCCCCCAGAATCACATTTCATTCCCTAACTAAAGGTAATTAATAATTAACTTACAGTGATGTGGAATTTGCTGACACATTGCGTCAATAGATCCTTGGCTGTGGTATGATTGTCTATTTGGAGTGTGCATGTCTGAAAAGAAAGATTTTAAAAATTAAGTTTTAAAGAAAAAAATGTCTAAAGGCCAATAATCATTGAAAATTAAATACTGCTTTCTATATATTAAAAAAAGAGTCTTCCATATCTTATCAAATTTGATTCCATTTACCTGCACAAGAACAGTAGCCATATCATTGATACCTAAATAAAAACTCTATAACCTTCTGTTTGAAACACACATTCCTAAACATGTTATTTCAACAAGGGTCTGAGTAAACCTGGAATTCCAGGATGTCAATTAATCAAGCATAATTGACCATAATTAACCACAACACCTTTTGTGGGCTGATTGAAACTCCAGGTGTGATAAGCTAGGTACTTATAACTCTAATTAACTCCTTACAGGTAAGTATATATATATTACCTGATCAAGGTCTCTACTGTGTACTTTCACTTTAACTTTTTTGTTGGCTTCTTTCATTTTCTCCAATTCAATAGTCCTGAAAAAATAATGCATGCAGATCAGACATGTTTTTTCCATCTTCAATCTTCTAAGTCTTAATTATGTATCATTAATATGGAAATAATGATTGACATTTTAATAAATCTCCAAAATTTTTAACTGTGAATTTTAATAACTTCAAATCATATTCAAACATTTCTTGGAATTTATTTCTTTTGGGACATCCTTGAAATCTTCAGTCTGTTTTTATTTGTTTACATTTACACCCATCCCCAGTCATAATATGGAACCAATAATATGGTGGTAATGAGTATTTGTCTGTTATATCTAAGGCGAGAGAAATTATAATTTTCGTTTTACGGATCCGCCGACCCGATTTTTTCCGATTTCTAAAAAAAAAAAAAAAATCCGGAATTTTCATATCCACCAAAGTTTGGTTTTAAAATTATATTTATCAAATAAAATCTTCAAAACGTTTGACAATGGCAGCACTGAATATGTAATTTAAAGCGTCTTATTCACACAGAATATTAACTAACATGGAGACACAAGCCATGCTTGGTTTGTTTATCAGTGTTATTCTGAAGATATTTGTAAATTAAAAGCATCTTCAGCATTCACAAATGTCCTAATTTATATGAGCCCCACACTCTCAATGAGGTTTTTGGCCAGTTGGCATTGCATTTCAACTAGGCCTCATTAAAAGTAAAGAGAGTTTCGTCTATAGTATTATTTTAGAAAGGTATGTAGTAAGGCTTCTTTCATAATTTTATGCACAGTCTTCAATTAATCTCTTTATTCTCTCTGAGATTAGTTTGCTGGAATTTTGATTTGAAGACCAAATTATTTAAGTTGTTAGGCTTGTTTACTGCATAAACATGATAAACATTTAATCCAGAACTTGTGAATAATAGTAAGCCTTACTTGATCACCTTGCCATTTTTACATGTAATTGAAATAAAACATATTGTTAATTTTAGTCCTTAGAATGGATGACATTTTTTTTATCATTGTACGATTACTGCTGTTTTAAAAATCTTTTTTTTTTTAAATGATCCTTTCCGTTTTCAAAAATAGCTAGTTTCTTGCATACACTGGTTCATTTTCTGATTTATTCTGTTCATACCCTAGGGCTTTCAAGGAGATTAGATAAAGGCAATACTTTAACTAAAAAATGGAGATACTTACTGAAAGTGATTTAATCTAAATATTTTATCAAATTTGTCTCCAGAAAATAATTTGGTCAGTACAATTGTAATAATCAGCTTGATAAAAAGTACCAAGTATTTGGGGATTTTGAAAGACTTTCGAATGGTTAAAGACATAAAGGTTTGTTCACATCTTAATTGAATGATAAAAAACTTGCAGTCTCTTTCGCTCTTTTTTTTTTTTTTTTTTTTTTTTCCCTCCTCCTACCCAATTTTTTTGAAAAAAAATCCGTAAAACTAAAAATTAAATTTCTGTCGCCTAATGTTTGTAAACAATAGCTCACTGAAAAAATATGTTCCTAAACAACCTGCTAATTGCAAGGACAACTGGAGAACCCAAATGCATTTTGCTAAAGTTTCTTCACAAAAATAAATCAAATTAATTGCATATCAGGTACAAAGGGAGTACATCATTTAGTCTATAAGTACACTTTCCCATTATATGGATATTACTTCATAGAAAATGAGAACAGCTGTACTATATTCTAGGGAAGTCTACATAAACATGTGTATAACAGCATGTGTATATAAAAATTAAATCCATTTATCATTTGTCCACAGTGAACTTAATTAAAACAAAGATATTCAACTTAACTCCTAAAGTCAATAGCATTTAGAGACCACAAAAACTTTCCTCTATTATTACAAGGTTCTTTGTAGTCCTAAATTTTGTTTCAGAAGGTCAAGGTCACATATTACAAGTCAAGGTAATTCCATGTTCCTTACTCATTGAGTTTGTTGAGCCAGAGTTCCTTGAGCTCCACAGATTTGAAGGTCGCCACCACATTAGTGACCGGCCAACCAAGGACAAAGGATTTATCTGGCGGTAAGGTTGCCTCTGAAACATCATAGATACACGTCGCTAACCACATCTCACAAACTCTTATCCTGTGCTTCAGTTTGAACGTTGTGCTGGATCTGTATAGAACAAAGTTAGGAGTCATGTACATAGCTTTACGTTATCAAAGCAAACTTAGAACTTTTTAAGATAATTATTATCATTTAATGTCCTTATTCAGAACTCTTTCCTTACTTTTGTTTGGCCACCAATAACAAATCGTTGAAGAGAAACAAATATCTGTCTTGTGTCTGCATGCCCTGAAAAAAAATTCTGACATCAATATGTGTGAATTTATCTCCATAATTCAGAGAATATACTTATATAGTCAAAAAATATCTTTACAGAAGCAGTAGAGCTGTAAAAGTCATTATTTGCTGATGTTGATGTAAACTGTTCAACAATGAAAATAAATAACTAAACTCATTAAGTGCTAAGTAGACAAAAATGAAAGTAAATGTTATAATAAATGCTAGTTGCTATGTATGAAAACAATAGACAATTCTAGTGTTTGGTGTCATTAACACATGATGGCTATTGTCTGTCATTTATCATATTAAGATGGTATTTTGTTTTTTGTTTAAAAAATTTCCCATCTGCATAAAAAATAAAGCCTATTATGGGAGGGAGCCTGGATTAATAACAACAGTATTAATGTAGATTTTCTCCCGATCTAACAGAGCGTAAAAAGGAACTTCGCTTTGTATGTAAAAAAACAACAGTCGAATATGATAGCATTTAAATCTTGCAAAACCACAAAAATTCTCTTCAGTTCCTCTATCAAAATAATACATTGTTTTTATTTAAAATCTTTTTTTTTAAACATTGTTGATGGAATGCAATTTAATTCATAATATGCATCAAAATTCTTCTGATTAATTTTCAATATATATGCAGAACATGCATGCAGGTTTTAATAAAAATTTTTTTAGAAATGCATGAGGCCTAAAAATTTTTATCCACATTACTTCAAACTGTGTGTTAGCATTTCATAGCTGTGAATATTGTAAAATATATTTTATCCTTGCTGTAATCTCTACAGTCCTTAATTCATCTAATTATTCCAGCTTGTTGACTCCATATTATCTTGTGTCCAAAATTGATATACGACAGACACCTATATTCATTCATAAAATGTTAGGTTTTGCTAATTCATGACAAAAACTTATCGCCAACATCTACCAGTCAGAGTATCTCGTCGCTTGGCAATGCCGCAGCCTTCTAAAAGAGCAATCATGTCTCCTCAGTGGAGCAATTTTCTTCTTTTTAAGCACTTTTTAATGAACCAATGCACCTTTCTGTGAATAGATTCTATTTAAACTATATTTCTTTTAAAATACAGACATCGTTAAGCATGAAGTCTTCTTTCAATTTATAATTTTTTGCAGGCTAAAAGAGACTCATTATGACAGGTAGTATTTTTTTACCATATGCGATTAAATCGATAAAGGTGACCGATTTTTATGGGCAATGGTTTTCTAGCACAGCAGGAGAGTAATCCACAAGGACATCCCAAATTTTCTGTTTCATTTAAGAGCATTCATATAGAAAATATAGAGCAGAAGCCAAATCCAAAACAAGCACCTGCCTCCATATTGTCACAGATGTACGGACCGCAGCAGTCACCGTGTTATCATATAAATCATCCCGAGAATCTACAGTAATTGTTATGATGTGACCAATATTCCCTCCATACCCACAAATCAAATGGACCATTCAAATTGATTTCGATTGTATAAGTATGAAATATAATGATCTTAGAAACCATTAGCAAGGCTTTATTCTGGACCAAAGGCAGTTAGTTCAGCCACTAATGTGACCTAGAACACCGCATATATAATATATGTCAGATATTTCTTCCCTTTAATTTCTTTCTGGAACTCAGGACTATTAAGTAGCCTTTAACTATGAGGTCACAGTCACCCTGTGATATGTACATCCTGTTTTACTGCGACCCATGTCGATACCTGACACTAACCGAATTCTAGACCTACAGGGCTAATATGTACATACCACCCTGTATATTCTTCTTCACAGCACTAGATCTCTAGAGAGATGTTTTAACCTAAATACTTTCTTTTTTCCCCCTTAACTAAATATAAAGCTTCCAGCTATAGATGGTTCAGTATTTCAAAGCCATTAGAAAAGTCGATAAACTTTTATGAAAGATCAAAAGAATATGTTAACCTAGTGTTAGATTGCAAAGCATGCAATTTTTTATAGTTACAAAAACAATTTTTTTGTTGCACTTGTTTGCAGATATACAATATTTTCTATAAATACCAATGTGTCTTATCCAAAAAAAAAAATAATGTATTCCTGGTTACTGACAAAATATTCTGTTTTTTCCTTACCTGTGCAAATTCCACATGGCCCTCCAAAATAAACTGTCTTTGAGAATTTCCTCCATGTCTCAGTGGATTCACCAGGTCCATTTCCTTCTTACCCATGGAACTATTTGACCTAGAAAACAAACACAAACACTTTAAATCTTTGTCAATTTAAGAAAAACTTAAAAGTTATAAATTTCCCTTCATGGAGCTGTGCTGTATATATGAAAGAATTTTATAAAATTTGAATAAGGTCATAAAAATATTTTTTTTCTTTTCTGAAATGTTAAAAACTTTGTACTATATTTACATGAAAGTAACAGAAATAATGGGCTATAGCAACAATGGTTATGAAGCGAACTTTTGAATTGTTTACATGCTGTCATTAACACACTCTTGTTAGAATGGGACCATGTTACAAAAATGCTATACCAATAAAATATTTGTCAAACAATTTGTATGGACAGGGTTTGTCATCTATTTTGGCTGCTTCTTTGCCACATGCGGTCATGATTTGTACTAGAATGACATAATTCATATTCATGTAAGACATTTAAAATTGCATCAAGAATATGCGTCTTTTCCAGAACATAGGTATTTGATCTGTAATGGGATTGTTAGACAATTGTATGACCTCATATTAACTCCTATTCTATGTACGATAGTAAATTAAGGTTGACTTGAAATGGGGTGCAAGCTCTGCCTCTTCAACTGACTAATAAAGACTTCTAACTTTAAAGATTGACTTCCTTTGATGTTTGGTTAGAATTCTTGTGTAAACCTGACATGTTGACCCTCGAAAGTGGGGGTGGTTAGTGAAAATTTGACAAATCTTCCCCAAGTAAACACAATTCACTTAAAATATAGAGAGGTTTTCTAGTATTGGAGTATTCCTGCATGTAGAACAGCCTTTGCTTTATGCTGATAGAGGAATGTGTAATTGAAGGCCTTTTAGTTTTTTACATCAGATATTTCAGCTTTTCATTTTTTTTCTGCACGAGTCTTTTTTAAAGCATTCAAAAACGGAATTTGGAGAACATTATACATGTATATATATGTACTTCTTGTAGGAGTATTTAATGAATTATTAATATATAGGAAACACCTCAACTTAAAGCTTAATGAATGTTTATAATATTAGTAAATTAACACAAATATGATTTAAACATATCATTAATATAGAATTTATTTTCCTTCATCTACCAATAGAAAACTATTTACTTGATAAGCACATAGGAAACATTGCGTGCGGCTTGATTTATTCAGAGAGAGGTCACATTATTATTGGAAAATACAAACACTTATACAATTGGTAAAAAAGGTTAAGTTAATGACCCCAAAATATAAAATACTGACAAAAACGGAATTTCAAATTTTACTTTCCGCCAGCACAAAAGCGTCCTTTTACTGTTTACCGCTATTTTGTAGAGTCAACGTCTTCCGAAGATTGCTATAAACTTGTGAACTTTTCATCATGACGTAAAGCATTAAAAACGGACCTGATATTAATCATATCTACGAATATTAAAGCTCGTGACCTTTCAACCGAAAAATTCACCATGATATTTAAAGCCCTACTCTCCCTTTTTATATTGCCTTATAATTTTCAGGCCATATATTTATTGATATACATTATTTTGCCCATCTCCCGGGTATGCCTGCACTCTGAATGGCAAAGCTACAATTTTGACTGATAATCAGGTTATTATCGCTATGTACATTGGCAACTCTTTATGTCCCTCTATAAATAGAACACCATGACATACTACTTATAGTCAGTCCCATAGTGTCAAACCCTGTACAATAACTGCATTGATGTCAGTGTCTTTGGAGGTCATAAAAACTCTTGACAGTTTCTTTGTACCACATTACAAGTTTATGTGCATGCCAATGACCAAGATACAATTTTTCGATCACAGAGAGTTCTAGCTTAATTCTCTTTCTAAAGTGAAATGTAACATCATTTCAATATCATTATCATCAAATTGTTTAAAATTTAAAAATTAAAAAAATAATTCTTCGATATACTTCCTACCTTTTCTATTTAATTATACTCCCAATACACCCATTTGATATCCTTATTTGATACATAATTCAATGCCACGGTCCATAAGAAATACCTTTATAAGAAGTTTAGTATTATTTAAATGTGTGTGGGATATAGCAGTCTATTCAACCTGCATTTGATAGACCCCTTATTGGCACAATGGACAATAATTGCTCATTCTTATCTTAACCTGCATATTATCCTAATCCTTTATAAATCAATTAATAAACTTCTTTAATCTGTCTGTCCGTTGTTTAACTCTAACAATAATATCTAATTTGATGCATGTGTCATATCAATAGGGCAAAAGGTTTGTAGAACGTATCGTACTTTTCTTACAATGTTGTTTATATACAGAACATTTATGTATACCCACATGCTAACCCATATTGATCTTACAAACTATGTAAAAGTCCTCTTTTTCTTACAATAAACCTTCTCAACATATTTTTGCGGTGATCATTGATCAAGGAAGCTATTGATGAAATCTTTCTTTTTATTTAATTTCATTTCAACATATGCCTACCAGATGCTTGAGACTTTTTTCTTGATCAGGGTATACATTGTCAAGTCCATTGGAATGTTGATTTACTTATTTATTTAGGACATAATCCGCACACAAAACTTCAAAGCACAGAATCATGAACTTTCACAAAGCATTTCTCCATTCAAATAAACTTGGAATTTCTTAAAGACTCAATTTCAAAGGTTTCAATCCAACAAAAGAATATATATAAAAATTCAACGATTTTTCGGACCACAAAAAGTTTCCTTCACTAAAAAATATCTTCCATGAAGTAAAGCACAAGTCAATCATGTTTCATTTCCGTCAATGAATTCTTGCTCCATTCTAAGCATTACTCCCCAAATTCAGCTCACTTTCTAATCCATATAGCTAAAAACTACATAATGTATAATCCAAATTCAATGATATTCAGTCCACAGCCACAAAATACATATATATTTTCTTCTCGATCAACCCTCTGAACCTTGGGCCACCAGAAATAGCTTTTTTACACGGTCATTCTGATGAGTTGGTCTGAGACATTTATCATGTAGTTGTCAGGGGTCTGTCTCCCTCACCGTCACGCATCACTAAACAATGCCACGCATCACTAAACAACGTTCTACACAAACCAACTACTGACCAAGGCCTCCAAGACCATCGAGACAATCGATTCAGACTAATTCAGCACTAACCAAACGCACTGGTCATTAATACTGGGGGCAGCCCACAGTGTCTTAAAAAACACATGTTCTTGTGTCTTGTAGCAGTCAACTAGACATTTGATTGCATGTATGTGCATAAATGTTGTAATGAATGTTTTCACAGTGTCATATGACATTTACAGATACACAACCCTAGTGTATTCTAACTTGTCAAGTCGTGTCTTCACATCCAAAAATGCAGGTAAAAGTTCAGAAGGTCCGTATACATCTGCTTCAGGTGAGAAGTAAACCTCACGATTTATGAAAAATGCTACATCTTGTGTAAGGCAGACATTTTACATTAAAAAGTCATTTATATAAATCCCATGAGATTACATGGAATAATATCATAAGGACTCGTGTCCCATATACAGTAAATTTGAGTAAAACCATAATTATAGTGAAGAGCCAGGGATGGACATGCAATTTTTATTTTATTATATCTATGATTTCCCATATTGAATAAGTTCATGGCACATTCTAAAACTACAGTGGATGAAAAATTCAATTTATCATTTATAAGTCCATTTTACTGTGTGTTATCATTAGTTTATGAGAAAAATATCCCTATACTCATTGAGTCTAGGTTCACATATTTTGTATAATTATAAAGTTAAACTTAATATTATCTGGTTGTACCTGAAGCAGGTCAGAGCTAGATTTAGGTTAAGCTTTTTATTGACGGTTACAACGGAATACCGAAAGTTCGCTATGTGAGTTATGTTGACAAAGGATTAAATTTGGGAATATTTATAAAATATATCGTTATCAATTCTTGTGTATTTAACCTTGCGTACGCTTTTTATATCCTGCCTAATATTTCATATATTGAAGAGTTATCTGCATTAAATCATCTCGGCCAAGGTCTAAGAAACGTTTACTTTGTGGTGGTGCAGAAAAAACCTCTTATCTCGTCAAAGGTCTAGATGGCAATCATTTTCAATATTTAATTCTATACGACAAATTGTAAGAAACGGCCCCACCATCAAAGCTTGTACAAGGACAAACAGTGCAATAACTGGGAAAAAGATGAATAACAAATATTTGTCTAATATGCAAGCATCTACCTCCTGTCCAGATAATTAGTTTTTATCCCCCTGGGATTATTTTTTGAAAAAAAAATTAAAATTAAAAAAATCATCATTCACGATACTGCTTACCTATATGCATACACATCCATATATCCTACTTTCTATTACAATAATAGAACTGCCTATGGATACATTTTAACAAAAGGACCTTGGATATTTCTATTGCTTTCCAACATATGTTATGTTTGCCAGATCAATAAAAAACACAAAAACTTTTAAAGTATTTCAACTTTTACCATGCAGGCCAATACACAATACAAAGAAAATTCAATTAAAACTTTCTCTCATGCAGACAGACAATAAGAGCTTAAAGCTAATTTTTTGTTTGTCATTTCCTCTTGACTGTTTGAATCCTTGACCCATCTAGACAATTAAGCCTGTATTTGGCTAACATTTAACAGCCCCCCCCCCCCCCCCCCCGGTCTTTTACACAGACAGACTTACCATAGGTTTGAGGAACTTCGGTTCTTTCCCAGTGATTTGAACAGAACTGCACCAGGAGCTGACTTTCTTCTTGCTGACAGGCTGCGGGAAGTCTGGAATAAAACAGAGTCAATCTTGAATGAACAAGTCTTGGAAAATAAGTGCCAACATTTTAAAAATTGTCTTACTTAGGAAAAAAAGAGTCTTATGTTTCCCTCTTAGAGCCAGTTCTTGTCTTTAAATTGCATGTATGAATGGCTGTTCAGAATTTTTTCCTCAAGTGTTACCCAACAGATATATTATTTCTGTGAATAGTTCCAGTATATGTCATAATAGTCTTTCCAATAATTGAAGAAAATCATGCATAACAATCGATCAACATCTATGAAACATTTTACCTGAGAAATATACATGTATAATATATACAGCATAACAGGTAACACAGAGTTCAGAACAAACTTTTATAAGAATACACCTAAACTTACACTCATCTTTAACATACAGTAAGCAAACTACTAGATAAACAATAGATAAGACTTCAAAACAATCAAATATACACATGACATCATAAAAACCTTCAAATATTTCTCTTGTCTATTGTCATACGAAATCCCATCAACAAACCTGTAGCAATCTTAAAATCTCATGGATATCAAAAATGTTTCACATATAATCCCAAACTACCAAAAAATACACGTCATATCTCCAAAAATCCATAATGAATATGACAGGTGTGAACAAACGATCAACCATCTAGGTCACCACATTTCTCTTTCTAACAGATCTACACAAAAATATGATAATCAATCAAAGTATTTTTTCCCCCTGCATTCAGTTCATTTAAGACACGCTTGTGACATTCCGCCTAAAATATCTGAGTTGTCCGGCAGAATCCGATATGGACAATCCCCAAATTACCTAAAACAGACATCCGACAAATCCCTCGTACACCTACCAGCGTTCTAAAGCGTCTTCTCCAGCGATGAAATTTCAGTGTCATCGTCTTAAATTCTCACCTCCACATGTAAAATTTTTTTTTTTATCATTTTGTCTTCTGGCTATACAATTTTTAAGGCAAAAATTCCTTTCTCTGAATTATTTTCACCACATAATGATGTATCACCAGATATAAGCTGATTTTCTCTTTTTCATACCGAGGGATTTTAATATGGTCATTGTTTGGCAAAATGCATAAAAAAGTGCAAATCATAAAAGAAAAATTTTCTTGGTGGAATGACCTTCAAAATTAGCCGCCAAATCATGAAGGCATAAAATATGTACATCTCTCTCATTATTTATGACCACCTAAGTGTGACAACATTTTCTCTCAAAGTCAGATTAGGGACACCAATGAAAAAATTCTTTCAGAGGTCATATCTACCGGGAAACAATAGAATTTTCCTCCATCTCTCTATGGAACAAAAGCGGGATAAAATTAAAAGGCTACGGCTGAGAGATTCCTTGCTTTCCTAAAGAATAAATTGTGACAGTGTATCTCTGTAGGGACAGAATGTGGATACAAAGCCATAGTATGAGTATATCATATCTATTGTCTTGGTCGGTGGGTGGTGTTTGGAATGTATTCATGGATGGATATATGGGAAGATTCCAAAAGAAAACAAAGGAGAAAAGAAATTAGATAACTAAATATTTCCGTGGAATTTTAGCCCTTTGTGGCCTAAAAGGGATAAAGCATAGTTCTTTTTCTGTACTGAAAATGAAAACCTTCTTAGAACCTTAGTCAAGTTGCAAATACCATTTTCAATTACATTTACCTATTTTCTGCAATAATTTTACATCATTCAGTACAAGTTAAATTTTCTTATGATTGGAGTCTTGCAGCTTTCCAAGTTTTAAGATGGCAGGAATTTTTTTAAAAATGAATAGGATCTATTGAAGGCTGAATACAATCCCGACTCTTTAAGCTCAAAACTTAAATGTGGTGCCAATGAAGAGCTTATCTCCATGTAGTATGTATTTCTAAATTGGGTCTAAAGACTTCTAGTCAAAATTATAGCACAAATACTTACATATGTTTAGTCCATGTAAATGCATTAATATTGGTAAGAAAGACGACAAAGTTAAATTTATGTAAAAAGGAAATATATTACATAGACAAAGATAAAAATTCTCCAAGCTTGGATCAAGTTCTGAGGGTAGCATACTTGACAAATACGGAACATGCATGTTCATTACTTATTTACTACCCCCTCCAAAAAAATGCTAATCAGCTATACAATAACACTGATTCAATAATTTAAAATTTTTGATACTTTGAGAATGAATTGTCTGTTTTAAATTCTTACCTTCTCCCTATCTTAATAAATACTCCCTCTGGATAAATGCTTTGCAATACACATCATTTCAATAATAAGGAAATTCTTCATTCTGACTATGTTACCCATCTCTGTATTTACAAATCACTAGGCAGATGGTGCTAGCATACAGCTTACTGTCGTCAAATAACTATTGAACACTGAACAGCGATTTCGATTTCGGGATTTAGCACACGGGGAGATAAAAAATTTGCATTTATCACCGAGGAGTCGTTTTCTTTTAAAGTGAAAAAATTCCTTTAGACGTAAATTAACACAGTAATTCACTCCTTCCAAAAAAGAAAATTGTCACTTCAATCAAAAGCACAATAGATGATCTACAGGCTTAGGCAGTATATAAAGCGTCCAACTTATCGCTGACTTTTTTTGTCCCTTCGCCAAGAACCTCATGGAATGGTCATACCGGAGATTGTCTTTTACAAAGAGCCCTACAGATTCACCTGTTGTGAGGATATAACCTCTTAATATCGGGGTTTAATTATGCCTTTTTGAATGGAACATTCAACATGGATCGTGGCTTTATGCTTGGGGTATTTAATCTAATCCAAATTGTCGTGCACTGAGGAGTCAAGCGGAATGTGGGAGACGTCAACTCCCTGTGTCAAAAGCCTCTATGATCTGTTGTACGTTATCAAAAAAAAATGGAACTGTTCTCCAAAAAAAAGTTTGTTGGGTCCTAGTGGTGAAATAATAAGTCCATACTTCTACTCAAGTCAATTAAGTAAATCTATCACACATCAAAGTCTTTTAAGAAAATAAAGAACTCTCGCAATTCAAGCCTCACTCATTTGGAAAATCAAAATGTTTGGACAAGAGATTTTCATTTTTCTCATTTCACAGGGCTGTTTCATAATCAAACAATAACAACATTAAGAATACACAAAAGCTTACAATGAACTTTAGGGAATATTTCCTTGTGAATTTCCTGCGCTGAATTCTATGCCTCGGAACGAGACACCTTAAATCTTTGACCAATACAGAATAAACTTATTCCTCATCTGTTGCTCTGGAAACTCTTTTCAAATCAAAAATTACTAAAATTCTACTAAGCACAAAGAAAACAGGATAGAGGTGGAAATTTAACCCAGAAACATTCAATAGAGAAAAAATAGGCAAAGTTTAAAATCTTTCCTACCCATTTATGATTTCTAAAGGCTACCAGCCCATCTTTCCAAAGAAAAAAAAATCTTGATAAAGGAATGATAAAAAATTGACAGTATATACAAATGTATCTCTGCAAGGGAAGTATTTGAACAATGTAAAGTGAGCTTCAGTATGAAAGGACTTGAAACACTATCCCTTAGACTTCTTTTCAATGCCATCAAAAAAAAAACGTCCCATCTTAAAATGGGTGTATAAATACCTTGTCCCCTCAAAAATACATAATGCTTGCAAAAAGACCTTGAAAGTTCCAATTTCATAATGTTTATCAATTGAAATAACTCTATTTGTTATTCCTTTTTAATTGCACATTTAAATCCTGCTACTTAAATCAATCATCTATTCAATACACTGATTCGATTAATCTACTCTGTGATCAGAAATGTATGTGGCAATAAATTAAAGCATCTTGATAGCAATCTTAAGGAAAGAAAATGATTAAGATGCATCAGACTGCATTGATAAGTATGCATGGGTACAGTTGACATTCAATTGATATCTTGAACATTTATATCTGGAATAAAACATACAAATTGAAATGAGTTCAAAGTCAATTACCTATTAACCCATTTTAGTTTATTTTTCTTGGCCCCATGCATCAAAAAGATAAATTTTGACTTAATGCATTTCAAACTATTTGTGCACCTTTCAAAAAAAAATCTTATGAAATTATTAACCTATTTCATCAAAGGTTTGAAAAATTTTATTATGATGTCTTTTTCTAACAGGTCAAATTTGTGAAACATGCACACATGTCCTTTAAAAGTCCTAATTCAGTAGGTCAAAGGTCTACTTAGTGACCCGGCCAATAAGACAATTCAGTACTTACAGGTGGTGTATTGTCCCTGAGTTGAAGGTCATCGTTAGGGAAACGCTGTTGAATTCGATCCATTTTAATTTGGTCGTTGTTAGTTCCCAGTTCATCCTCATGTTCCCTTACCATCTGCAAAACAGTCCAAAATTAAAAACGAACCAATAGAAACACATGAAGGATATATCAGTAACATTAGGTTTGGTACTAAATGTACAATAAGCAGTACTAGTCTCAAGCGCATTTTTCTAACTTCAGAAGAAATAGTTTTCAAAAAAGATTTTTCTGCCTAAATGCCCTGCCTTACAATCTTATATATCCAGCTGCTATAACAAGGCCTTCCTCTTCCCAAATACAGAGTAAAATGATACAGAAATACTAGGTCAAAAAACTCATTTTATTTTTAGAAAAAAATTATAAAAATACTGCTTTATAATCACCCCACAGTAAACAAAGTAACCCAATACAAAGAGACAGAGTGAACTTTTTATGGACTTTGAAGCTCCAGATTCTGGTTTGACATTAATCTCTCGTGACGTCAAAGAGAGCCGTTTTTATCAAAAGCACACAATTATCACTTGCTCCAAATACCTTAAAAACACTAAATCTCCTGCTTTTATTCAGTGGTCTTATTAAATTACACAGAGGAAGGGTGTAGGGTATCTATAGGAAGCAGACAGTTCAGGAAAGTTTGGTTCTTAGCACATTAGCAAAGCCACCAGAAAAAGCATTTCTTTTACCAAAATTTTGATCAGCAGATTTTTAAAATAATTTTAAAAAAAATTTTGGTCATGCCCATCATTATATTTCAATTATTTTATGAAATTTTATTTAAAAAATTGACTTTTTTTTGTTTGGTTTATGGAGAAAAAAAACATCTTACCCATGTAGTATCAAAGATCTTTGCATCCAGAATCATAACAATATATTTACAACACAATAAGAAACTTATCACTGGACTTCACTATTTCCTTGTAACATTCCTCATGAAAATAACACAAAGCCAAAGAAAACAACTCTAACAATGCGACCAATGATGACCAAACTTTGTATGTATGCGATACATGGTGTTATGAAAAATTGTGTCTGAAAATGTGTATTTGATTGACAGGTGTAGGACTGGTGTTATGGACATACTTATGTATAATTTAACGAGATAACGCAGAATTGACATCAGTCGTTAAGAGTCATGATGTCATTTGACCAATATGCTGTCAGGCTTGTGTTCACATTACAAATTCCTGAAATTTATCAGTCCTTGTTTTGATACAGTATTTCTCTTGTTATGTTCGGGTGATGACAGGCCTTCCTTGTCAAAACAAAAATACACAATGTCATACACTGTCTCCCTTTGTTTCTACCTATATACAAAGATTTCCTAAAGTAATAATTAAAACTCATTTTCAAAAATAAACTAAAAATATATTTGTCTATATGACCTTTTTTTCAAAATATAAAGTTGATCAAGGTTTAGATTTTATAGATTTCAAAATTCTTTAAATGGATCAATCCCTGTGTATAATTTTCACACACCAAGAAAGAAAAAAAATCATTCAATCTCAATTGATATTTCTTTAAAAGATTGTAACTTTTTTCATTTGAATTACAGATAATTAAAAAATCTATTTGTTGAACTTGATAGTTTTTTAAAGTTTAAATCTTTAGTCACGATTTACAACCTACTCTGTAATTCACATTTTGAGGATATTCTTTGTAAACTTAACAGATAATCAGGGCTCATCCTTGTGTTTACTATAAGCATTTTATTTATATACTACAAAGAAACATATTTAGCATGCAATACAAATATATCTCATTTGATCAATGTAATCTCAAACGAACTAAGTTACCCTAAAGAAAAATAAACCTTCTTTGACAATTTGTCTTTTATATGCCTTTTGAATTGCAGATGTACTGATAATTATAAGATTTGGTACTGATTTGTTCTGAAAATGTTGAATTCATGTAAATTGCCTACTTTTTAAAGACTATACTCAATTACAGGAAAGTTAACATATCAAAATGTGCCTCTTTTATTTTCAATATTTATTTCAAGCTCTGATAAGTAACTCTCTTATTTAAAATGCACAAGATATTCAACTAGACTAGAACTATGCAATTCTTAACACCTTGTGCTCAACTTCCGTGACCTTTGAAACTTCTTATTACCATAATGTTTTTATACGGAAGCCTGAAAATACTCCGACTTCCAGTCAAAGAATACCTGTCCAGAGAATCTAATTTCTGCCAAGAGCCTTGCCCCCTGAACCCAATGTTTACTGATATGTACCTTTTCATTGTAACCCCCCAAAATTGGCCACAAAAGACTCTAAAGTTACGCCAAGGGCGTTGAATTCATCTTGCTTTTCAGGGAGATGTTGACGCATAGATTTTTGGTCTATTTCCTATCTCTTCCAGATCTTGAGAAAGGCTATACACATATTGCTGTTGGCATTTATTGTTAAGAGCATTCAGTTACACGTTTCATTTGGATAAACATTTCATGTAAATTTGCTTTTAAAATTGTTGGCTTTGTAAATCTTTTTACCAAGTATCTTTCAATATTAATGCAGTATTAGAAATTTAAGTCAGATTGCTTGCGTACAATCAAAATATACGTCTTCGACATTAGAGCTCCATGATGACTCCTTACAGATCCACCTTAAGCTTTCTAAATTGACAAAACATCAATTAATTTTAATATTCGAACATGCTTAAAACAAAATATTGGAGAGAGCTATGGGCACTGTACATTGACAGCAAGTTGTTGATATATGAATATGTACCTATAGTTGACAAGTGTGCATGTATAAATCTATTTCGAAAAAAATATTAGCAAAATAAAAACAGCATACTTGAGGCAAATTCTTATTTGCATGAATTTTGCATCCCATATATAAATATCTTGAGTTAAAAAGAGAACTGTGTAAACAAATATTAGACATAAAAAAACAGACATATTGTTCTCAAATTCAGAAGTGAACCTATTAAACCTAAAATAAACCTGTCCATAACAGGGCATAATTCATCTGCTCCTCATACACATGTCATAACAAGGACAACTTAAAACCGACTGAAATATTTAAAATCTTAAAATTGACAACCAAAATAATGTATTGTCTTCGTTATCTGCTTACAATAAGAGCTTGTTTCTTTTTTAAATTTTATTTTGTAAACAAAATTTAATACATTCTGCTATAAGCATCTTATGAACCTCTGTTTATCACACTTGGAGATTGTCATTTGCATCATAACATCGAATGAGGAATATTTATTTACCTACTCAGCGTGGACAATAAGACAATAAACTTGTGTTCCGATATATAAATGTCATCGTTGTTGTTGCTGATGAACCACAGACTATACATATTTGATGAACGTTTTATTTTAATAATCGGAGTATAGCAATAGAGGATATTACAAACAAATGAAGTGCTGCCACCAGTGAGTGTGACGTTACAGGAAATGGATAAACAATAGAACATTACGGCCTCCTGTGTAGTCTTAATTAAAGGAATGTCTTTGTAGACCTTAGACTGCAGGATATTAAAATTTTATTTAGTGATAATTATGTAAATGAAAGCACTAGGGGATAATGATAGCAAAAATAATGGATAAATGTCTACTGTAATCGGATCAAGACTCTAGACATTTAAAAATACAACTGAGTGTTCAAAATATTGTTCCTGTTTGTTTGGCCCTCCCTTGCACTTACTTTGGCCCTGTAATTTCAGCCCCTTTTAAACACTAACTGTTTTGGTCCTCCCCTGTAGACGCTTACTGTTTTGGCCCTGTAATCTGCCCCCCTTTAGACAGTTCTGCCCCTCTCTTGTAGACACTTACTGTTTCGTCCCTGTAACCCCCCCCCCTTTAGACACTGTTTTGGCCCTGCCCTGTAGACACTTCATGTTTTGGCCCTGTAACTTGCCCCCTTTAGACAGTTTTGTCCCCAGGGATTTTCCAACCCATTTTGGGAATGGGGCCCAGACCCTTACCATTGGGAATTTTACGACATTTTACAACTTTTTGGGAAATTTTATAGCAAGATGTATTTCAATTTCGTCCCTGTAACCTACCCTCCCCCCCTTTAGACACTGTTTTGGCCCTGCCCTGTAGACACTTACTGTTTTGGCCCTGTAACTTGCCCCCTTTAGACAGTTTTGTCCCCAGGGATTTTCCAACCCATTTTGGAAATGGGGCCCAGACCCTTACCATTGGGAATTTTACGACATTTTACAACTTTTTGGGAAATTTTATAGCAAGATGTATTTCAATAAATAAACACTTATGATAGTTAAAATTGATTGTTTACTTCATTATTCAGAACTTTACTTCAGAAAATAGATCCATTATTATAAAGTTTGAGCCAAGTCTCCAAAAATTATGTTCATTTCATTCAGAGTTCAAACCTGACCATGTTTGTTTTGCACGATTTTTTTTCAAAAATTAAACACAGGCTGTTCATTTTTGGGAAAAATAGAGTGATTATGCAATTGGGAATGGGGCCCATATTTGGCCCTACACGGGGCAGTGGAAAATCCCTGGTCGCTCTCTTGTAGACACTGTTTTGGCCCTGTAACCTGCCCCCCCCCCCTTTAGACACTAACTGTTTTGGCCCTCCCATTTAGACACTTGCTGTTTTGGCCCTGTAATATGCCCCCTTTAGAACCTGTTTTTGCCGTCTTCTATAGACACTTACTGATTTGGCCCTGTAACCTGCCCCCCTTTAGACACTGTTTTGGCCTTTCTCTATAGACACTGTTTTGGCCCAGTAATTTCAGCCCCCTTTAGACATTAATCGTTTTGGCCCTCTTCTATAGACACTTACTGTTTTGGCCCTGTTGGCCGCCTTGCTGAGATCCTCATAGTCAGGATGTTGAGGATCCGTATCTTCTAGGAGGTCACTCAGGTATTTCTCATAATCCGGGATTCTCTGAACCTATAAACAAATAAATCAACGTAAATAATGCTTTCAGTAGCAAAATTACAATGTCCTCAAATAGCTCAATAAACACCACTCAAATTTCCTTTCCATGGAATGAAATTTCAGATGAAAATGTATATTTGGCGTACATAATTGGGTTAATTTTCACAGGAATAAATATGATCCTCTGCCTTAGATTACTTTTTGCCACTTTCACATAATAACATTTCCACAGAGATTTATAAAAGATACCAGCTAGGTCATTCTGTAGGAAAGAGCTATTTGCTGTAAGGAGCGTCAAGTTTTGTTTGGGACAAAATATTCTACCCTGAATAGTCTAAGCAAGATATTTAATATGACTTCATAACTAAATTTGTGAATTAAAATTGAAATGACATAATTCGTTCGAGGTGAATTAAACTACTGTGTCAAACATAGGCCTGGAAATTGAATTTCGGTTAGAAAATGCATAGAAAACTTAAAACCTCCCACGTCTGTTCAATAATTGGATTTGTATTGAACTTTTTAATCGATCACAATGTACCCTCCATATCTTGAACGTTTAAGATCATTCATACCTCTTAAGCTTATATTTACAAAGCTTGTTTCCATTACTCAATATCTAAATCAGTCAAAGACATTACTGGAAACACTAAATATTGTACACAGGGGGCTTTGAGTATAATAAAACCATGAATGAATATCATGACAATGAGCTAAAAAATATCTGAGTATTTTCCCTTCCTAATATTTCAAAATTTCTTTAAATGGAAAATAAAGGTGTGCATGCATTTATGACAATAAGATAAAAATTTGTCTAACCATCATTACTCCTTATTTCGAAATTTCTTTAACCCTTAGTACATGAACCACACAAAAATCAAATGACTTCATTCATAAAGTTCAACAACAAAAATCTCATTGGGATTGAAAATCGTGACCTATTGGCATGAATATCTTATTAGAGATTTACAAACTTTACACAGTCTATAATGAGCAGGTAGACTTCAGTACACCTGATTTTGACAGGTATTCTGATCTGAAGTAGGTCAAGTATATCAGGCAGGTATAGAAATGATGGTCGCTGTGGTATCTAGCAGGATTGGTCCAATAGTGCCGCAATTGTTGCCACTGTCATACCATGTATCTGTGTCAAATTCCTGTGGTTTTTAAGTTTGTCATATATACACAGAGCCATGGATGAAGTTTCATTATAGATAAAGTGAACAATATTCATGTGGGAAAAAAAGTTTTTAATTCACATGAAATTTCATGACTCAGTCATTTTATGTGCTTATTTTAAATATTATAGGATCTATTTGGCTGAAATTTTTAACGTTAATTGCTACTTCACATTATATACATCTCCTTTAATTCCTGTTCATTTAAAAAACCACCGAAAGTTCAGCCATTTAATTTTGTGGCAAGTAAATAAAGGAGAGATAACCTTATTAAGATTTTTATTGTTAATTAATTCCATTCTTACAAGAGTACCGAACCCGCAAGTTAAAACCAAAAAAACACTTTTCTACTTGACAAGTCGCGAGTCAAATGAGAGAAAGGATTAAATTAGCAGCAGACTTTGTTCGCTATACATTCTGGCTTCAGGGTATCTGAGGCTGTATTGTTCCATTTCAATTAACAATATGACTTTTACCACATTAAATCTAAGTTCTCCACTGCGTTTGTCCTCAGATTCAACTGTACAAATCTCTAATCCAATCCATTAATCTAATACATTAAAATACCCCGATACACAAAACAATCTCAAAAATTCCATCTATGAATTGTAATAGAGGCAGTGATTAAATATTTAACCTTTACCAGATTTGAAACACACCTATATGAATCAATGTCAGAATTGCTATTTTCTACATACTATGTAATCCATTACATACAAAATGAAGCGCATGCTGCAGTGTTTTAATTTGCATAAGAATTAAACAAAAACAATTGCATTTTAATTTACGGTAACCCAGTTTTAAAGAAAGAAAACTGTCAATGATTCAAAGCACTCTACACAACAAGTATATTATTAACTTCATCTTACTAATTAAATGATTAATTAAAACAACTCAGATGAAATTAAGCCTAATTATATAATTAACAATACTTCCTTCTAAAGTTCTATAATTGCTATGTGTCCATTGGTAGATACATTTCAGATGATGGCATGTGGAAATTCATTGGACGATTTTTTTCTCTCCGAACCTCAGCACTCAAAAAAAAAAAATATTACCTCAAAATCTTCCTCCTCATGAACTGAATTCCAATGGAGATGCCATTCAACAGCCATATGCATATCAAAGAACATATTGCAAAAATTCCAAAATTATTATACATGGACCAAAACAGACAAAAGTACTAAGGAGTAACCCCTACCAAGTATAGTAGTGTGTGGTATAGTATATAACGTACCTAAGGATTACTAAATTTATGGCTTGATTGCTGAGGGTTAATTTTGTTTATCATAAAATCCTCTAGCTTCCTTTCACTAAAGTCACAACGTCAAGGCTTTGGTATAATACCACCCTATTATTCCTCCTAGCTTTCCCCCCTTGTTTGGTAAACACACTCGAGTGGACACTAAAATTTACACCGAATATCATCAAACATTTTACAATTTGAATGTTCAACAAACTTGTTACAATGTAAACATTATTTCAATGACATGATCACACTTTAAGATTGATGCTGCTTTTTTGTATTTTAACACGAAGCATATCATTACATATTTTACTGTTATTTCTACAGCTATAACGTTACATAGATTCCTCAACACTAAGTTGTGAAGAAGAGCAATTCAAACAAGCCTATAAAAAAAAAATTGTTGAACCTTTTCCATTCAATGATCATTAACTTTTAATGATCCCAAAATAGAACCTTTTACCTATTCCACAGGTGCAAAAGAAATCAAAAGACCACTATACATACAAGCACTATGTTTATAAATTAAGTATAGTACATACATTGAGCATATTTCTATTGGGGTACGAACTCTACACCCCATTCAGAAACCAAGACACAGCTAGATCAAACGGGAACATGAGACAAGACTCTTCACAGAGTCAACACTAAATATATACAAACTAAACCTTGAGCAAATTGACTTTGAAGAAGATCTGCATAATTCCCTCGCCCATGCTTCAGATACTTGCTGTAGAGGGGTAGCGTAAAAGATGCGTTGCAGCAGCGTAGCCATACGCTTCAGTCGTGAGAACTTTTGATCTTGGATTAACAGCTTGGGACAGGTCGTGTAAAGTTTTATCTCCATGTAAACACAGATTACAGGACTTTTTGTTTGTAATTAGAGTATATTGAGACATTGATAAGGGGGTATAATTCTCCTCAATAAATGCCCAAAGTCACGTCTGAATATCAGACACGGTCCTGATAATCTGGAAACGGACTTTCTAATTGGTGCAGTACTTATGCAAGGAAGGAATTTCTATATTGTAAACCTTATCTGTAAGGATATGTTCCATCAGTATATTATAATACAATCTTGCTGGGAGCAGCTGAAAACTATAAAGTGCTTGTCTTTAAGAAGGTCTAAGTATGAAACTCTGTACAGCTAAATGAAGAAACTTACAGAAAAGCAACTTTGTGCTCTTGTTTATCAATCTTTAACCCTCATAAAAATTTACCCCAGTTGTAAATTAAACTTGATCCAATCCTAACAATATGGGTGATTGAATTTTTTCAGATATTAGGTGAAGGTCATGACTTGATACAATGGGGGTCCTGGTTTAAATTGATTTGATCAGAACTTCTATCAAGACATCAAACTCCAAGATACCATCACAAACAAGTAACAGCTCAGAACAATTCCTTGTCACAGTCCCCTGATTAATTTCTGCCGTCTCATTGACCAAATGGGAGATGGTCCAATTTTGCTCTTGCCACACACATACATTATGAAATGTCATAAATCTACAATCTAGTTTCATTTCACCACATTTTGATATAAACCTTTGATAAAATTTGCAACTTTGTAAGGGTATTCTATATTCTTTGATCACACCTGCAAGCTTTTAATGTGCAGAGGCAATAAACTTACAAAATGTAACAATTTTTCATTTTTCAATACACACTTTGTTAAATTAAGCTTTTTATTTTCTGAATTTTATGAACGTAAAAGCATTGTGTGAATTTGTGTCCTCTCACACAATACAAAGAAAATTTATGACCACCAATATCAAAATGCAATAAAAAATTTGACGTCAAAATTACATTTCTTTAATGTTTTAAAGAAACAACAGTCTGCAGACATCCAATTATTCCACAAACGATAAAACACGCTAGAAATTTCTTTAGGATTTGAGACATTCAGGATTCATCCATCTTGAAAAGAATCAAGCATAGCAACACTCAACAAGGTTTGAGCAGCAATTAACAAATGAATTCGATACCCAGTGATTAAAATCTTGAGAGCAGGCTCAACCAGACCCTAGACACCTCTGAACAAAAAAGTATCTAATGTGGGTTGCTATCTACCATCTTACACCCTGTCTTTTTGTAGTACAGTTAATTCTCGATAAACCGCCACCTTTTGTAATTTAGAAATCATGGCGGTATAACGAATTTGGCGATGAATTGAATTTCCCATCTTTTAGGAAACAAGAAGTAGAGTTACCGTTCTTAGAAATACCATAGAGCGTTTCTATTCTTATAATTACATGTTCATGTATATAAAACATATTTATAAATTTTAAAATACTTCAAGTAATTTTTTATGTACAATTTCTTTAAAACAAAATGTGCAGTTATTAAATAAAGACAACTACATGTGCATCTGTGTACATATAAATCCGCACGTCTGATCACTGCTGATATTGAAAAAAGAAACATGCTGGGTCGATCGTCGTGATATATTGCTGACAGTACGTAAAATGGTTTCTTGAATAAATTTATTGTTTATGGCATCATCGTTAGTGAAACGTTCACAATTTATACCGTATAATTATTTTTAAGCAAACTTCGCATTGTTTAAAGCAGAGATCATCAAAATAATATCGTATTTGGCGTACTTTAACAACAACCGCTTTCGTAGCGAAGCCGTGACTAAATGATTTTTTAAACAAAACAACAGAACAAAATCATTGTAACAGTTCATATTAAAATTATTTGTTCCTTTAATTCTAATTTAATTATTTAATTGTGTGTACCTTGTCTGGCTTTGCATGCTTTACGACAGGGAAAGTGTCAACCAATTAGCCGTGCTTCACTGACCGCACGCACCTGTGGCGGTATATCGAGATAATTGACACTTAAAAATGGACGTTTGTTTTGAAAACAGGGTGGCGGATGGCGGTATGCGAATTTGGCGGTATAAAGAGAATTTTATATAGCAGGAAAAAACGTTCTTCGGAAATCATGGCGGTATTGCGAAAATGGCGATGAATCGAATGGCGATAATTCGAGAATTGACTGTATTGCGAGATGTTTGCGGGTACTCGAAGGTGCACCAGGTAACTCCGGCATGTTGTATTGTTAGGGGTCAGGTCAAGAGTGTGACTGCACATCCAGCGTGTATTAAAAATCAAACAAGAGATGAGAACAGCTGAGAAGAGGGATTTTAAATCAAGGATCTCCAAAAACATTTTTTTTCTCTGCACTGCACATTTCAAAAGAAAATATTTGTTAACTCTTTGGACAGATGGATGTCAAAAACTGTCAAGAGATGGAAGAAATTAAGAGTGTATGAAAAACTTACCATACAATTAGCATAAACATATATTCATTCCCACTATGAAATCAAGAAATTCTGAAATTGGCACACCTACAGCTGAATTCACCTACAGATGATTTCCAATTAATGCTGAACTATTCAAGATTGGACATATTTGTCAGTAAAATAAATAAAAGTGAAGCAAGAAGCAGCCCTGAAATCTTGAGTCAACTGTCATACAAGACCTTTCACCATTATTGATGGGCTGCCTGGCCCTTCCCCCAGGGGATGCTGAATCAATAGAAATACAAACAATGATACTTATTACAAGATAAAACAGATTAGGGACAAACAAACGCCTCCCCTACCCTTGTATTGTTGTAGCTTAAGTCACAGTTACTGACAAGCTGTACAGTGTTTCTGATCATTCATTATACATTAGCCCCTGTCAGCCCTTGTTTGTACCAGCTGCCCAGGGGAGAGCACTGATGACATTACCTAACTTTGATCACCTTTACCTGGCCAGGTAAACCCAAGGTAAAGGGAGGAAATTTTTTTTTGATTAATTGTTCTTTGATCCACCTATTATCTGAACAAGTGTATCTGTTGAAATTAATATGACAGAAGACAGTTTCTAAAGTGTATTGACCAGACAGCAAAATGGAAACTTGAGGATGTGCCAACAAATGAAAAGCATCTGTTAAAATCCAATGTATTTTCCTCACTATACCTCCCAAAAAACATCATTAAATGATCATTGTAAACTGATTCAGGACAAAAAATAAAGTGTTTCCATCTTGACCCAACAATTATTAACAGTTTCTTCAAAATTGAAGAGATATACAATTTTTTCTTGTAATTAACATTTTCTAAGAACCTATGGCAATGACATCATTATTTATTCTCTCACCTCCTCCGGAACAGATTTTTGTTCACTCTCAACGACAGGAACTTGTTGTTTCTGAATAACATGTCCCATCTCTATCCCAGCTGACTTTATCACAGATTATACGTTAATCCTTCCAATGTGTATTTTGTTGAAACTGAGTTCATTAACGTAAATATATCGCAATCCTCCATGTTCCGAGATATATTTCCGTCTACCCACATACCCCCATCTCCTTACTCACAATCATCGGCCTCCATTGGCCTTCGCAAATGGTGAAACCAGAATTCCAATGTAGCAGCACAGGTGCCGACACATTATTATTAACCAAAAGTAACAAGTGACCTCTCTCTTAAATTTCCCTATTCTGACCTGTCAGCCAAGATCAGAAGATGGCACCACGTAAAATTATCCTCATTAATATGCGGTGTCTATAAAAATTTAAACCCCAGCCCTGGTTATAAAATCAATTTCGTTTACTTGATACATACACTTGAAAATCAATTCCTTTTGCCAAAGTATACGACTCCAATACATGTATTCATATGTATAAATATTTGGTAGGTAAAATACAGGCAAAATCCCTGGGCTTTAAATCCTGTGGAGATCGAGAGATTTTTTAACACGAGAAAGCAAGAGGCAAAGTACTAAACACCTTTCTCTGAGAAACCGACCATGCTGAAATTAAAACCAATTGCATATGATCTCCGTCATATTGTTTACATGTTGCTGAGGAATTACACGCGCAGGATACCCCTAATTCATTATTCATGAAACAAATATCAAACTCTGCTTCATGCAAGCTCTTGGTTTCAATTAATCAATGCTTGCACTGACAAGCTTAAAATGAACAGCAATTTATTCTTTATTGGAGAATTTTTTCTCACCCTATCAAGTCATTATCTTTTTACTGTTTAAATAATAACTGAAATACGCCAACGAGAAGTATCTCCTAGCTTTGTGTGCTAAGCCTCGAAAGACATTTCAATTGCTTTGACCTCCGATTTTCTTTGACAATCGGTATTCTAGGCCAATTGTGTGTTTGCCTAGGTATTTACCAGATATGTATATAGAAGAATCAATTGTAGAAATGAGCGATCCAAGGTGCCGGATATCTTAATATTATTTCTCATGCTGCTTTAAGTCATTATGTCTTGCAATATTACATATTCACAAGTGCAAAGCAAGCACACCCAGAAAGGTAAAATATATTTATATTATTCAATATCTACAAAAAGTGCTTAAACTGGATTGCTTTTGACCTCTTGGTTTGATCAGCAGTGATTTGCTATTTCTGGGAGACCATCATATTAAATTTCAAAAAGATACATCTTGCACACAAGACCCTAGATTCTAGGGGCTACTAACTTGCTATTTCAGTAGAAATGAATTAATATGATTCCACTGATTTCTAAATGGGCATACAAAAGCAAAGTTAAATCTGATTTGAAAACATTTGAATTAGATCCATTCACCACAAATGCACAAGTTTTCCATATCATAAAATCTGTTCCTAATTCACTACCATTCAAAATTAAAGCCTTTGATCAACATTTGTGTATTGAATTTGTAAAGAAGTCCTCTTTATGAATCAAAGTGTAGTACAAAATGACCCAAAGGGCTTTAAATGACTCACATATAAAACATACATATAAAACTTTTCTGTACATGACCTTAAAATCCGAAATAAGTAAATTTGTGGCCCTAACAGTCAGTGCCTACTAACTTGCCATCCCCTGATCATAGGTCTGGTCAGCTTGTTGGTAGTGGTTTTGTGGGTTTGGGGGGGGGGGGGGGGGGTGTTGTTGTTAATGTTAGGGTGAGGCAAGTGGTGGTGTGGTGGGGGGGAATGATGGGAAATTTGGTTCTTGGTCTAAAAAGCTGTATTTTTTCCCCTGAAAATTACAGATGCTTTTCAGTTTTAAATTTTCAATATACACTTAAAACTTTAATTTATGGTTTAGCCATATGTTAGAATCTCAACAAAACTGGCCATTACTTGACTGATCAAATGTAAATAAGTATAATATATGTAGTACATGTGATATATACAAGCATAAAAATAAAATCTTGAACTTGCATGACCTCAACATTTCAACCAAGAAGCTCACATAAGACTTCCTTCAGAAACCTACTTACAGATAACAGCTGAACATCCTCTGGGTAGTTAAATATATCCACCATACTGGGTTATATACACTCCAGGTTTACATCCTTTCCATATAACATAAAATACATATCAAACATTGTCAGCCAGTGACATTTGGAATCGGTTAAACTCCAGTCTGTACTAAAACACATAGTCCTCATCGCGTACCTGCTGACTGCAGGTAGAAAATTCACACATATAGTCTGAATATCAACTGCAATTGCATAAATAAAAGATTTATATCTAAAACAGCCAAGAGACAAAGGTCTACACTTCCTTCCTGCACTACTGATTTCTTAGGCAAATTATGACATTTGCATCATTATGTAATTGCACCAAAGAATATAGAAACACACTTGTGCAATCCAATTAACTAAAGTCCAAGAATGTTAAAAATTCCCAGAAGAGGAGTTGAAGATACACAACAAATTAATGAGTTCTGATGCTTGTGATATAAATTCCTGCAGTACAGAGAGTGCACCACCTTGATTTACCTGTGGAGTCCAGGTGAGTTTTGTCACCTGAGGGTGTGTGGTGACACAGACTATGATGAATTTTTACATGTTGCCCTTAGTCAACATCCCATCCCCTTCTAATGTAACCATGTCCAAGTAAGCTGTTAGATAGCCCAAGGACCGGTCAACAACAATGAAATATGACCCCTGAACAATGTACTATCATTTATCATAATTAATAACATAAACAATTAAAATTGCTCAACTGCAGAAAAAGAGTCAAAGTCGTGTGTTTTTTATCAACAACTCCCAGTTTCCAAGGACTAGAGAAACCAAAAGAACTTCTGGAAGATATATACTATTTATTAGAAAAAAAAACTAATTAGCAATCCCTGTTTGGTTAGAAATCTGTTCAATTTTGAGGACTTTTTGAACTTTTATCAATGAAGACTTCCATTATAAACAGATTGGTGAACAGATTGGTGAATGAGTAGATGACTTCTTTTGGACAACACCCCCCACCCCCCTTGAAATGAAAATTTTATATAATCAAGTTTTTGAGACACTGGAAAAACCAATTAAACATGACATTTATGTACACTGCTTTATCCACGAAGAATACAAGACAGCTAGCTGATCTTCTGATCCAACGGACCCTGACTCGAAAAAAAATTTACAAGACAATCTCATAATCATTCATCAGTGTGAAAAAGGTTTCCGACATGATGAATTTTGTGGGTTCCTTTTTCTAACATTAGTATTTATCAACTCTAATGGCATTTCTAGAGACAATACACATCTTAGAACAACTAACTACAAGCGAGGTGACAATTATTTCATACTCATTAGCAATAAAATGAGAAAAATTTTGTTTTTCTTCACAGACCTACACGTCTGGTAAGCCTGTTGTAAAAATTTTTCCACATTTCTTACACCTGAATTATGGACCACCATTGAACACACTTGTGTGTCAATCAATATTTTGGGTCGATACTTTTGGAGGTGATTTTGATGGTGAAAATTAGGGTTGTCCCCTATTTTAATTGACCTTTCAACAGAAAGCATTAAATTGACATTGGTATTAAGCTCCATGACCTCAAAATGACAAGATTGAATTCCCCTGTCTCTCTTAATCTCTTTTTCTTTCCTTGATGGAAAAAATACCCAGTATACAAGCTTTTCTCCTTTAAAATGTTGTTTTGTACTTCTATCATTTACAACCTAAGGACACCAATCTTTTCTCTTTATCTGTACTGGACTGACCTCTACCAAGTCAAGACGAACCCTGGTGCATCTTGGGTATTCTTCAGAATTCAAAGGTCTATGGCCTATTCCCTTCATCTTTACTCAGCCAACATGACACAGACTGTGAACAAACTACTGTAAACCAACTTTTATTCGCGACGACTTTAATTCGCGATTTACCGAGGTTAAACTAGTTCGCGACGATTAACGATCAAGCCTTTTTTATCTGTTGTTAATAGAGAAAGAGACATTAAGGACTGGATCGCGGCGAGAAATATTCGCGATGAAGAGGCTGTCGCGAACTTCGCGAAAATTTCTCGCACGCGAATAAAAGTTGGTTTACAGTATGTAACACTGTCAAAATCCACACACAAACAGGGCCTAACATTGTTTGTCTGCCCTCACAAATGTCTGACAAGTTTGCTCTCTTCCTGAAGTGAAAGTGTCTTTCATCTTGCACTTTTCCTGATGAAATGAACACCAGGCTTAACCTTAGCTTTTACAGTGCATTCTGAGTAGGAAAAGTTGACTTAGATCCTGCTGGCTGATTGGGTCTGTTCATAGGCCATTATGCTTTTCCACAATTTCATTTGAGTCCTCTGTCTGCATGCTCATAATGTGCTACATAGGATAATTGCTCATAAAGAGGTTTGAGAGAGACAATTCTGTACATTTTTATGCTCGACATTTTATTTGTTTCATTTCATAACATCTATAAAATGTTGTACATATATGGTACAAAGTATGTTGTACAGGTATAGTCATCTTTAAAGATGAATAATCATATGGTCTACAGCTAGGCAGAAGTAGTGATGTACAGTTGTGTGGACATTTGATAATCTGGCCCACTTCTTGCTAGATGACTGGTCGACTTGATGGTTTGTGGTGCCAGACATTGCACCTATCTATAACCATGTCCTCACTAGCATGAATCACCTCTGGAACATTATACAAGTCATAATGCTCCAATAACTTCGTCTAATGGCGGGAGATTTTTATTTTCCCCTCTGCTGCTATTTGATTTCCTAATGGGCCAATATAGAATTTTCATACCTTTTCTCCAATTACAGTAATTGTTGGAAGGAATTTTTAAAAATAAAAATAGGATAGCTTCCAAAGCTATTCAACATTAAAATCTCTGCATCGAATTACCTGAACAAATCACACTATAAGCTGTCAGACTTTTAAATGTAAAGATTACACTGTCTCTTTTCCCTTTTTTTAACTTGTGAAACTGTTACCTAAGTCAAATTGAACTCTGCGTAACACACAGGCTGCCTCAGGTCAGTTGGTCAATTTTAACAGTTGACCACCACCTTACACCATTAAGTCCAATGTGGTCTAACCCTGTTACAGTATGTAACAAGGCACGCAAACAAATGACCTGGACATGTATATAATTACACATACCAGAGGTAAGACAAAATTATGGACTAAGCTTAAGAGAAGGCCTTTTTGTGTTCAATAAATCATTGGGGTACCTCTCTTGTCCTGAAATAATGATTTCAACTGACCCAATGACCTTTTCCAAAATAGGTCAAGTTTACTCTAGTCCATTAACTTTAGGTAAAATTCCTTACATTAAAACTGTTAAAAGTTAAATTACAATATCTTTATGGGATATTTTGGAAAATAATTTCCTTTTCAAGGAATAATAAAATCTGGCATGCAGCAAGGAGGAGGTTTAGTTACAGCTTTATTCAGTCATAAAACATACCTTAATTATTCTATCTCTAAAGTGTACTGGTTTAATATGGTTTAACAAGAGTATCATACAGCCCAAGCATGCACTTTAATTGGAGAATAATTTTAGAGAGATTTAAAAAACCACACTGACACATACCATGTCGCCGCCATATGAACCCCTTATAATATTCAGAGATTATCAATGACTACCTATATCTATTGCATATCACGTAAATATAATTGACTTAATCATGGCAAAAGCTTGTATTATGAAACATATTCCCTTTTTTAGGCATGCAAGTGCCAATTAAAGTTTGAAAATAACCAACTGCACAGAAAAACTTTGCTTCAGTCACTGTTTACTACAAGTGCAGATGTTGACCAAAACAAGGAAAATAGGATTTGTCTTTCTAACCAGTCAAAACAGAAGAATGAATACACCATCAAAATGATCCTGATGGACAACCAACAAAGAATAAGCCGACAACTTAATTGATTTCCTACAATTAGAATTTATTCTGTGTCACTCAGTATTAAGCAAAGTCAGCCAGGATACTTGTTTAAGTTCACCCAGTACATGCAAGCTTGTTCCTTTCTTTTTCTACTTTAACAGTTATCGTAATTGGAAATTCAGCTCTTATTTTAAAGAAAATGCATCATGTTTTTAATCCTTAAGGTATCTCAAGATGAAAGTTTTTTTTTTTTGAAAAACGTGTCCCTGTAAAATATTACATGCTTATAATATAAACTATGATCCACCAGCTGAAAATTATCAAACGACAGAACACCCACACTTTGACGAGAGGGACTTTGATAGATTACGGATAGACACCTCAATTGTAAAAACATATCACTCAAAAACTTAAAACCATCATCCTCATAATCTACAATTCTACGTCAACTTCGACATGATATGCAGATCAAAGACGATATCAAAATGTTGCAAAGCTTAAATAATGCTTACCTTTGCCCTAAAATTTACACCGATGCCCAAACACGGGAGTCCAACGCAGCAATTTCCCTTCTCACTCTGTCACAACATAAACATTTAAGGGCAATCCCTTTTAAACAAACCTTGCACTTTAACAAACAATCAAAAAGGGGTTAGGAACCCCTAGACTTCCACATCTCATTATCAGGTGTTCAGTTTAATTAAGAAATGAAAAACGGAAAAAAAGCGGTCTTACATTTTGCAAACCTTTGGAAGAGTGGGTTCGGAAATTTGTCATTAGTAACACATCCGATAAAAGCAACACATAATTGAAGACATTTTGTACATGACCTTCCAGCTGGGTAGATACAGGTGATAAAGGCAGGTATAGGACAAGACGCATTGATTAAGGCTAGGATAATCTACAATGTGTTCACTTAAATTCACCTTATATAGTCTATAAAGGATATATCCATTATTTTCAGTCAATTTTGATCTGAGCCAACATTTCATAGATTTTACTTTTTCTCAATACTTGAAACAAAGAAATATTAAATGCTGCTTACGTTAATTAATATTTTGTGCAAAGATTTTTCTGTGAATAAAAAAGATATTTTAATGCTGCACACTGCTTATGCTAATAAATAATAAATTCAAGATTCAAATTCATCACGCAAGATTTCCACAATTAAGTTTTATTAAATGAAAGAGTATTTTAATAGACAAATTTAGGGAGAACTAATTAATTTGAACTTAATTTCAATAATGTAATTCATTAAGAATGTGTAGGAGTTAAGGATCTAAAGACTCTTGAATATGGAGACAAATTTCAAGGAGTTTCCCCTCATTTTTCAAAGAGACAAACCAAAAAAAATTGACCACTTCAAAGAAGAACTGTGAAGGATGTCGCTTTGTAAATAAATCGTACTAGGAGTTTATGCATTCATCACACAAATCAACTTAGATTGCAGGTGACACAAGCAGATTCCAATACACATCAAACATCAAGGACAAGAAATTGCACTTATAAGTCAGAGAGAAATTAGAGAGAGAGGGAAGAATATGCTCAAAGGGAGCTAACTCTTCTTCCAGTTCACTATATGAAATACAGGTAATGTGAAATCAACCTGCATTCTTGTCGTTAAAGTTCCGCTTATTATGTGACAAAAGTTTTTAAACAGGTCTTGACAACAAGATTTCTCAATGAAGCCTCCTCAGAAAGTCAATATTGACTTAATGTGTATTGCTCTTTGTAAATCTTCCTTAATACTCCCATTCTGCACCCGCTATCATTAGTAAACATGTTCATCCATGCAGGGGGCAAAGTCATATGTTCTTTGACGTAAAATTTACTAAATGGATATTGGGAAAAATTATATTTTTAATGGCCCTGTATCCGCTCATTTCATATGCAATGCATTGTCCTTTTTAGTTGCGGTACATAACTTGGTATTTTCTGAATTTCATTTACAGCTGGTTTAACAATCTTTAGGTTTAACAACCCTTTATCAAAATATATTTTCAGACATTTCAAAAAAATATATAAATCATTAAACATCTAAGCCTTAGGTCCAGATTTTCAATCAGATATTTAGTCTTCATTTCCGAAAAAAAATTTACTATCTGTATTAAATTACAGCACTCTCATTAATTTTTATCTCATTCTGAATCATTTCGAAAACACACGAATAATTATAACTGTGGTTTCAAGGTGAGTTTTACTTGTGAATACATTATGTTGTGAGGTCAGAAGGTCAATACAAAATCATGATAGACATCAATTTCAAATCAATACCAGGAAACGGAAATAACAGCATATGCATGCACTCCTTATACGTTGCTAGAAATTCGTTCTCGTTTATTTTTTTTTCTTCAATAATTAAGCTTTATAAGAGAAAAGCACTTTATCTACCATTTTTTGATAACGTAAAAGCACAAAATCTAAGAGATAAAAATATGCAACACTGTACGTCTATTATTAAAATGTTAACATCATAACCATTTACATGCAATTATCGTCAAGACTCTCTCTGCATAATCTAAGTAAGATATTGATAAAACATTAAAACTAATGTTCCTATCTGATAATTTATCATTTTTTGTTTGGATATAAATCTGTGTCATAAAACACATGAAATATGATTAAATCTCCTGTGATATATTATTTATCATCATTCCTTCCGCACTTAGAGAAATAAAAAGATGACATTTTTCATATACCAAAAGGAAAATGACATGTTTAAATCTCTATAATACCTGTTCCAATTTTCAAGTAAGTTTTTGATGACAAATCAAAGCAAATTGTGAAAAACAAATTGCTATTTATATTCATATGATAATAGATTAATTAATTCTTATTATTTCGACTTGAGTACAATTTAATATTAACAGTTATATATATGTTTTTAACATTTAGAGGCTAATGAACCCCTGTTTTGTTAGTTTATTTTCTACACATGCAAACCCTTTCAGATACTTCCTTGGTATTCGAAATAACAATTAAAAGTACAAATTCAAAGTTTTACCTTACATTATAGAAGCTCATTTTACAGCTAGGTCCTGTTTGTTAATATTCATATGATGTAGTGATCTATGCATGATATTTTCTATTTGTAGCATATGTGTCCTTAATTTTCATGCTGCCAAATCTGTTCATATAATTACATGTATTGTCTTTCATCTCTTTATTTTTTCAATATTTTTCTTTCAAAAGAACTCCTCATTCTTATTACTACTAAATATTATATCCATGATGGTAAGGAGGTGTCCCAAGAAGGTTACACTGTTCTAAAGAATTAAAATTCCTAATAAGGTCATTTTTTTTGTCAGCATAATTAATGACTTGAAAATTTCTTTTCCACAAATCACCACAGTTCATGGATTTTCTTACTATAAATTTAATGATGAACAACAAATCTGCAGCAATATATGCTTCACATATTTGACATGTTTGACAAAACCCTATAATTTCTAATAAATATATCATAACAATCACAATCAAGAGTTTTAATAGCAAACAACTAGAATGAAAGAAAAATTAAGGCATCAATGAAACTAAACAACAGTATTGAAAAATTAGAAGCAGCTGTTTCCAAATATAGTGGTAACACTGAGAAGGTGGTTATTAGAAAACTGACCCGAGTTTGTATAGGATTAAGGTCTTTTTTATTCGTTGAATTATTGAGTAGATTTCTATGGAGTAATATGATCCTCCTCCTGCATTAAGAGCCTCTAATGATGGTGGTAAAATTAGATGCTATCTTATAATTGGTAGTGGTAAACTATAAACAACAATAGGGACAGCACTTCTCCTTGGCCAACCTCTTTACTCTTCATGAATGAAAATATAATTCCATTATTGATTTATATTCTTATTCATTTGGCAACTTTCATATTGTCTAACCATATACTATAAAAGACCTACTTCAAAATCATCTCAATGGGTCTGGCATTTTTTGAGTGCAATTAAAGTGTTTTTAAAGAGAGTTTTAAACTTTTAACATATAAATTAAAGTCTTAATTACCCTACAGAGTATTGTCAGACTAATTGCCTTGGTATTAAGGAGGAATAATAAAACTATTGATAAGAACAAAAACTTTCTGTTTGAAGTTGATCACTGCCTGTTTAAAATAATTGATATCGAACACACTGTCCCTACTTCATTCTAAAGTTTTATCAAACTACTTAAATTATGATGAGATACAATTCAGTTCAAAGGAAAATAAACCACAGACCTAGACGTAATTGGGCACTTTAAATAATTCTCAATCACCTATTTTTTTTTTCAATATTGATAGTATGGTTTGATAGTGTTGAAGTGCTTTAGTTATGACTGAAAACTTACTAGAATTACCCATTAACAGTTTACTGTCTTTTTTTCTTGTACACACCTTAAAACATCAAGAAAAGTAATTATTAGTTTAATGTTAAAAATCTTTAACTGTAAATACCATTAACCTAAATATCCAAAATTTGCATATAACCTTGTATCTCTGTTTTTACATAGGCACATTATAATTTTGACAATGCATGAATACATTTTGAAAATCAAGCAACTTCTGGTTGATTCTGCAACAATTACCTCTGGTTGATTAAATGTACTAGCTACAGAATAACACTTCCAATTGATGCATGTTTGCTATGATCCCCCCCCCCCACCTCTCTCTCTTCATGTGCCTACAACAAAAGTTGAATTCACTGGATTTTGGACACATTCAAAATTAATATATTTCTCCAAAAATAGTGATGAATACTCTGTGTGTCATTAGGGGGGCCTACTATTAGAAAAATATGCAAGTTATCATTATTTTAAGTGTTTGTCCCCTTTCCATCTTTAGTATTCTCCCATACATCAAGTTAGGTGGAGTTCCCAAGATCTGAGGACTTAGGAATTTAAAAATATTCAAGACCTTGTATATGTACTATACATATCAACTGAAAAGATATATTACCAAGTGTCAAGTGTCCAATTCTGACTTAGAAATTTGAATTATTCAAAATATAAACACTATAGCAACACGTTGCTTTTTGAAAACATTGTTTTGAAACTTACAAACAGGTCAGAGATTCTCATTATAGCTATCAAATAAACAGAGAAGATTTCTCATAGGTATCATGTTTGAAAAAAAAATTGAAGGTTTCAAATTCTTTTAAAAGACAACTGTTAATACAAAACAGGGTGTAACAAATATCAAACTTTTGTTGTCTCATTTGAGATGCCACTGCAAGTAGACACTTTACAGCAGAGTGGAGAAAAACAACACTGTCATAGCATTACAGTGGTATATTAGATATATACATGTTTAGGAGAAATTTTCACTCCACTGCCTTCTGAACCTATAACTTAAGAAAGCTGGACTTGTGCCACATACCTCGAATTCTGCATCCTGACCCACTAGGTCCTGGGGAATGTAACCAAATCCATACATATACAGATCGAGGTCAGGCGGCTCCACAGGATTGCTCTTTTTAGTCCGGCTGGACTTAGCATCTGAGTGGTCACTCTGATTTTTAGACTTCTTTGTTGAGGGCTTTCTCTTGGAATTTGGAGAATGCAAAGCTGCTATGCGGAAGGCAGCTTTGAGTTTGATCTTCTTGGAACTAAACCTTGGTCCAACTGAATTTGGCCGCTGGGCAGGGACAACAGCTGGACATTCAGACGCCTTAGATTTTAAATTCTTATTCAATAAGATTGTGTCCAGTCTTTCTTCGGACCTTGATTTGGTCAAGCACCTGGCCACTTCGTCATCCTCCCCATCCCCGGGCTCTGAAGTCTGTCTCTTTCTTACCGGGGGCTGGGGAGCCATTCTCTTTTTCCCGAAATTCAGCCTGCGGGGAGAGTCTGAACATGGGGACAGGTCATTCAAACTCTGTGTGTCCAGAGTGAAAATCCTCTGTATACTATCCAAGAAATCAGTCGACGAGGATATAGAGGTTGAATCACTGTCAAAACTTAGATACAAGTCTGACTTATTGGGGGGCTCACTTCGCAGTGAGAGGGTGGGGCTCTCCAGGTCTGTGGGGTGGAGAGTCCCTGTGGATACAAACTTCTTCATATCACCAGCCATGGTTTCTAGTCCTCAGCTGAGTGGGTAAATCAGGGGCTTCACAGGCCCCTAGTGACTCCATGGTCCACATACATGAATATATACATGAAATATCATTATAAACTCTGTTGTCACACCAGTAAAAATCATGTCAAATCCACTGAGAATCCCATGGTATTATGATCCACTGCTGTCAAAAATTCCACAAACAAAAACCTTAGTGCAATAATCCTCACAAAATAAACACACCTTGACAAAGATTTTACATGTATATATATACCACACACAAAATATACTGTACAGGAACTGTACTAGTCCCTTATTATCTCTCCAAGTCAAGTTTATAAACAAACAAGACAAGCATACAGCACCCTCTCTAACTTCACTGTATATAAAAGCCAGGTATGCACAGAGACTGGAATTCCTGAAGACAGTTCACACTTTGTCAGGCCAGGCTAATTACTCCCTTGGTAAGACTTATTTGTCCACAAAACAATTCTTATTGTTCCTTTTCACAACTGCCTAGGGCTGGCCAGGCTTTTCTTCTCTCTCTCTCACTGACCATCAGGTGGTCAAGCTGGCTACTTAAAAAACTTGTACTGTGTGTGTAGATTTAAACTACTATTTTCTTTGATATCAAAACCTGGGATAAGTCTCTCTCCCTGAACAATGGCTGGACTTGATCTTCTTCTATCATACCAACTCAACAAAAGAAAACACAAATCTGATATCAATCCTTTAGTATCTATGTTTTATCACTTACTTAAGGTCAAAGACAAATTATTTGTCTTTTCACTCCTATTTTGGACTGGTGGCTTTTATGTTCGGCCTTTTAGACCAGTGATGATGACCCAAGATAATAAAAACACTAGGTTAGCTGAGATTTCCTGGTGTATGCATGTTAAGAAAATTCCACCATCAATTCCTCCCAGATTCTATTTGACAATGGCTGAGTCTTTTAAACATCCCGAGCTGAGGATATATAAGTTTCTCTTGCGCTTCAGCAAACACTTTAAGTTCCTACACAAAGTAAGATGTATATACCCAGTGTTACGTTACACAATACATACTTTACGTTTTTATGCAAATTATAAGAGCCTGGTGTGCAGTCAATATTATATCTGCCCTGAGAGATGTGTGATAGATAAAATACCTTTTCATCCAATTCAGTAATGCAAAGCAAGAATCACAGCAACTGGTCTATTCATAAACTGCCTTTCACGAAAAAAGCCGGATACAACCCCAACAGTTTTTCAAAATACCACAAACTTACACACAAATTCACCAAACATGAACAAGTTCTCTGAAACCTGAATGGGGTCCTTTCTGAAAAGTAAATGTTCATTTATGCTAAATAGACAACTGTCCGATGGCCTTGTTCCCCGTAACAAAAGTGACAATAATACCAGTCTCACTTTATGGGTTGTTGATGAAGCCTCTTGAAGATAGTGGCTTAAAAATGTACATAAATATCTCCTCTAGTTAATGACTTCTTTCACACAATTGACCAAGCCCTTAAAATGCTGCTCCTATAATGGGCTACATGCGTGATTTGGTCATCTAGTCACAGCAAATGTTTTTTCAATGCACTCGGGAAGAAATTCCGCAAACACAATCCCGTGAACCTCTGGACTTTTAAATTCCGTTTATCTGTCCCAATCCCTTATGTTGAGTCCATTTTCTTGTACCCTGTGTCAAAGATCTCCAATTTCGAGTCGTAAAATCCAAAGATTGAAGCGGTCTCTTGGTCACCGATAATTTTGAAAATGAAGATCTCTGTTTGTTAAAGCTGTCTGACTTGTCACCTGATAAGTTCTCCTTTAGCTTGGTCTTACCTGGTCCCCAATTCTCAGGTCATTCAAACTGTCCCTATCCAATTCCTAGTAATCCCTCTGTATTTAAAATCATTAATTGAGTTTTTCAAGTGGAAAAGTCATTAAGAAAACACTTCTCTTTTACACAATCCTCTTACTGGTTAGGATAAGTAAAGGAAAAACAAAATCCTAAATGTTTGTCTCTGATGCTCTGAATTAAAAATCCTGGATTCCTCAAAGCCAATCACTGGTGCAACGTGTTGGACACGTAAATTTTGTTCGTTTCTCTTTTCTTTTTTTTTAAAACAACATGGATAAAGGTTTAAGTCTCTCTTCACACACAAACCACACAATAATTCATAAAAGGGAAGATTTGTGATGGATGGGTTGTGTGTTTTATAAATATCTGTGCTTGATTGCACCTTTATCCAGTTCTCTGTATGCTAATTCCTTACACAAAACCAGTATGATATCACAACTCGTAGGTAAGCACAATTGTTCTCGTTGGTTTATCAAGGCTAGCAATCCTTGTATCAGATAATTCAGAAATCCCTCCTTTTTCCAGCTTTTCTCAATCAGGGCCAGACATAAGACCCATCCAATACCTTATTCTTGAGCAATCATCCACTGGATGAATTCACCAGAAACTGAATGGAAATCGTTTTCAGCATGAGTTCCCTGTGTAAGGTCTTAAATGTCGAGACACATACATTATTCCTAATTCGGCCCATTTCTCGTTAAGCTTGACTGCAAGTTCATTTTCCCTAAGTTATACCTATACATGTATACACATACAACAGAAATTTTCACCACATCTGTGTCACAGATGTTCCTTAAATATTAGGTGAACTTTTATGTTTCTGTCCTAATTAGGATTCAGACTGCATCGCTTTCTTCTCCTCTTGAAGGCAACTGGCCAATACACACCACAACATAAATAGTTTTACGGTCCTAACTTCCCGGGGACTTGCATTATGCATATGAGGCCAGTTCCAAATACTTAATAGGCAGACAAGTAAATATAAGTAAATTACACCGTCGTCATAAAATCTCTGCCCTCGTTTTATCTTTTCTGTGATATTTTTTTTTCATAAAAAAAATTTTAGGTGTGTTCTCCGTTTAGGTAATGTTTGTGTGGAATCCTGCTCGTATAACTGAATACAAAATGATTATTTTATATCAATTTATGTCTTTTCATCTCTTTGCTTTGGAAAGGAACTGCAATTTAAAGACCTTTTTGTGACATATTAACGATATCAGATCCCTAAAAAATGTGATTTATTTTGTTCCTTATTAAACTGTGTTTTTTCAAATTGAAAGGTAAATTACTTTTTTGTACATCCGATTTTGCAAGATCAAAGGCTTTACTTGTCAATTTCTTGAGTCAATGTACTTTACACCTGAAGTGCAAACACATAACTTAGCAGAAAAAGAGTGAGGAAAAATAAAGAAAAAAGAAGAAAAAAAATAATAATTACACCCACGCATACCATACTGCTTACATATTTTTCGAATACACAGCGGCAGAAATTTTTTTTTGTCACATTTCAATGCATATATGCAAATAGTACTTATCCTGTGCAATGCAATCGGTTCACATTTACCAGAGGACTAATACAAGGGGGATGGGCATGCATATTTGCTATATACAGTGGACCTTCAGATATCCGGATGCAGTATCGGACGATTTTTCATCGGAACGAAATTTTTAAATGTTATTTTGTCTTGTTTAACTGGTGATTCAGATATCCGGATGCTTCACATATCCGGACAAATTGACTGGGAACCAAAGCGTCCGGATAAATGAGGGTCCACTGTATATGGAATTGAAAGGGTGAAAAAAATGAATTTTAGAAAGAAATGGTAAATCAATGTTTCCAAATCATTAAAATCCTCACACCTGCCATATTGAATTCCAAAGATGCTCTTGGACACAATACTTCTCCAATTATGACCTGAGAAGAGCTCCTTATATTTCTAATGTTGGATGATTTAAGGGAGTGTGTAATCCCCCAAAACACACTTATAAATGGCTACTTGAAGTTCGCTGATGAGAAATACAGATAAAGAATTTATACTGGCTACTTGTCCCCAAAAGATTTAATATCCAGATGCTTATCACATGAATTATTATTTGGGGCCAGTGATTTAAAATTGAAGCTTTATTAGATATAGAAACTGAATCAATCTTGTTAAACTCAAGAGTGCTAGAATGAGAAGCGACACAAAAGTCAACATGAAACAACCTGAAAAGATGTTTGTCATAGCAGTAAACTTCAGCCTTAAATCCTTATCCATACTTTGTCTTACAAAACCCATTAAAAATTGAAATTAAAATATTGGAAGGTCATATACCTACGAAAATTATTTACACTGTTAAACATATGTTTTCTTTATCTTGAAGAAAACATTCCGACCACACCTTTCATTTAGTCAGTGACTATACCATGCAAATTACAGATTACAACTCGTGTCAAAATCTCTTTCTAAAGATTTTTGTTGTTGTTGACAAGTACATGCATGGAAAATTGTTAATTTTTTTCACATTTAAAAATTGCAACTCCTTTTGGTGCATATCTTTGCAATGCGAACCTGAATTTAAATTCCTGATGGTTGCATTCCTAACATAAATCTAAACCAGATAGGTTGTATGTTCACGAGCAGAGGTGTCGCAAGTCACTGGGTACCAAACCCAATAATTATTCAATTTACCTGTCTAAAAACATGCACAAACAAAATTTAAGTGCACAATAAGCTGTTCTTCAGGACTTAATCGACTCCTAACATTTTCACCTGTGTAAGCAATTTGAAGTCTAAGGTTTAAGCCAGCACCTTTAGGAGAGGAACACTAGCTCTACTTAATGAGTAAAAGTGTAAATGTAATTAGTGTCAATTAAAATATAGGTGTCAGAACTCAAGAGAATTTTTCAGGTAATAGAACTAAATACAGAAGAATTAATGTTGTGTACTTATTAGCTCAAATACAATGTATTCATTGAAAAAAAAATGAAAAACAGACCTCTCCCTTTTTACCAAAATGTCAAAAGGGGGGGGGGGGGGTCTGCATACATCCCCTTTATTTCAATGATACTTCCTCAAGTGCTGGAAATGAGTTACATGTAACATGCATGGAAGGTACACATTTGTTATAGTCTTAGAATGAATATTTATTGGCCAATGTTTGTTTTGTAAGTAACATATAAATTGTTGCTGAAAAAGACTTGTAAAATATAAACTTAATCAGAGGACTGGGAAGAAAACAAATATGTAAAAAATTAAGTTAAAGAATATCTTCAGGAATGTGGAGCTTCTGGTGATTTTTTGTGATCAATACTTTTTACCCTAAGTAAGACAAAAGCACTGGAATATCCCAATGTGCCAAAAGTTGATTCTCAACACCAAATACACTTGTTTACAGTTAGTTTAAAACCTGCTGTCTGTATACAAAACTTTACCCAAACTTCAAAAGAGCTTTAAAATTTGAAGGAGACAGTTTTATCAAAATGTCATCTATCTGCCAGAGAACTGCGACAAGAGTGGACACAACATAGCTCTTCAGAGAGAGAGAATGACACATCTGAACGGTTTATGTGAAATTTCATTCATAATCTAGCTGTCACCTTCATTTACATTTTATTGTAATGGACCAGTAATTTAAAACTAAGAGTCATAGCCATACATATTTATCTATGCACGCATCCCACCCCGAATCAAGGGAACGCCCAATGTTTTATTGGTATGCAGAGTCATGACCAAAGTTCCTTTTCAAGTGCATTAAAGATAAATTGTAGTAAATGTGCAGGTCCCACTGAATTAAAAGTTCTATTAACCCAGTGCATTTAAAGTGGATTTTGATGCAAAATAAATATCATTTGAAGCTTTAGCAGCAGATATTAAAAATGTGAAAAATGTTAGATAATTTTTTTGTAATAAAAATAAATAAATACATCTTAATGAAATAGTTAGAGTTTTCATCAAGTTCGATCAAGATTGTTGTATTGTGGGTACAAGTTTTTAATTGCAATTCAGATAGTTCCCAAATTGAATAAATAGAGATTAAAAACCCTAAATTGAAATCATTAAAAATGGAAACAAATATAAAAAAAATTTTATCTTTAAAACTAACATTTCCTTTGCCTGAATTTACTTTAGTTACAAACTACATTCCACTCATGGTTAATATTACGGACACTTATGAAAGCAGCGTTGAGGTCAAAGACATTTCTTTTCATTGCAGTTAACAGGAAAGACATTTTGTTCTACCAATTAAATACCAGAATGCTTGAGCTAAGCACCCTGGGTACTGACCCATCGAAGCTGTCAGAGACTTGCTGCATGAATAGGCCATTCGAAGGCCACATTAGGTTGGAATAAATGGTTCTGGCAGCCAGTGACACCAGTAAAGGACTCGGTATATTTATATGCCCCATCCTGACATGTTGTTTGGGAATAGTTTTGTGTAATTAATCATAACTTGTTTTGGAAAACTATAAGGCCAAGGTAATATATTATTGTTAATGTTAGAGATTTCCCTCCAATTTCCCAAGAGCACGACCCCATAAACTTATATCCAAAATGTTCATCTATCTATTTTGACACTTATCATTTCTGAGGCACAAGCCTTTACCATGAAATATTAGCTGTATGGAAAATATTGAAAACTTACTTTAACACAAAATTGAGGACACTTTTTGGTATTGGCCAACATCTGCACCCAAAATCAAACGAACTTAGTAGCAGATACTCATCTTTCCGAAATTTATCTTTGAGAAATGTTGGTATAAATCTATATCTGGATAAGCTAAGCTGATTTATCAAATCCCCAAATAGTTTTTAGAACATTCTTGTCTCATCCATCTGTACAAGTGGTAGTAAATTCTTAGAAGGTTGACCTTATTTTCACCTTTGACAAATATGTTTGCTCGTGACCTTAAGAAAAGCATTGACCTTGACCTTATTTAAGGTCAGTTAGCAAAGATTAGATGCAGACATAAAGAAAGACAGATTAATGCCCTCCCCTTTTTATGCACTTCTATTAAGGGGACATAGGTTTTTTAGTCTCTATTAGTTTTTAATATCCAATGTTTCAAAATATACAACATGTTATTTATAATGAAAACACATCTCTCAAGGGGAGGGCTGTAGGAAAGATGGGATAGGATAGAAGAGGGTTTTTGACCCCACTTTCTTCACTTATAATAAAAATATAAAAATTGAAACCAAATAGCATGAAAAATATTTTCTCTTAACAATCAATGTGTGTGTGCCAAATTATCATATTTTTTAGTCGATTTTAATGTCTATTTAATCCAGGGATTAGGAACATATTTTCTCCTCTTTTTTCCTAATTCATAAGAATTATTTCACAAACCTCAAATTTAAATACCTTTATATACATGTGGGACTGATATTCAAATCTTAAAAAAGGTCAAATTTCTATTAATTTATATCTTGAAAACATTCCTAAAATACTGCATCAACAGAATTCTGCACATTTGAATATTTGCACAGAATTTAAATTTTGCAATCAAGGGACAATGATATTGAAAAATTGATTATTTTTTATGGAATATTAAGGGAGTTTGATTTTTTCTAAATCACAGCTGGGCACTAGTCAAATGTGCCTGTGTTGACAGAAATGGCTGCCCTTTGTAACTTTCAACTGCTGCGTGTAGTTTTCCTGGCATTGAAAACAACGATGTCAAAGAGGCATTTTAAAAAGATATGTTCAAGTCAACCATGCTGAACATATATGCAAAAGAAAACTGTGACATACATATTTATGAGCATTCTTTATCATTCTGCTAATTTTCATAAATTATTCAATTCTGATGATTCAGGTAAGAGAATTAAACATCAAGTTTTAGAACGTACATAGATATCTAACCATTCAAGGCTTTATATGCCATTATATATATTCCTCCTTTTTATTATGAGTTCTATAGATGCAGATGCAATAAATGCTTTTAAAAAATTCACAACCCCAGGAAAGAGTTAATTGTAGCAGGAAAAGAAATTTACTTAGTAAAATGTACAAAAACCTTTAAATTTCATAAATTTAGCTAGACCTCTTCAATTCTTTGATTTATATAACCCATTTTCGTGGAATGTCTTTCATAACAATGGTCCATACACATCTATAGCTTTAAATAAAACGATCCCTGCGGACATTGCTGTGATTTTTTTCTTCATATCCAAATTACTTCATGGTCAAGATAAGAAGATCATCTACCCGCAAAAGAATGTGGGTAAAATATGGCTGAAGCTGCGAAGAGACAGGCACAGCGAAGGAGCCGCGTGAGATAATCCGACCCCCCGAGCAATATCACGTCAGAGATTGACCCAGAATAAACAAACAACTGAAATCCATCCCTCTCTGGAAATGCTGCTTGATGTGCCGTGGTATTGTTGTTCCGACTCCCTGCGAAATTCCGGGATCACCCTCGTAAGTTAATCTGGGGGACACCTTTGTTTACATAAGATAGGTAACTGACACAGGTATCAGACAGCATATACTTGAAATGTACGACGAGATGTGATATTTTACGTAAACATAACACTTGCCTTCAGCTTCTGATGGGGACTAAACCGCTTTTTATCAAAGGAAAATTTTAAAAATTTCAAAAATAAGAGATATAGACTACTCCTTCTAAAGATATCAAAAGGAAATATGACAAATTTATTTTTTAGAAAAACTTGGCTAAATATTTACTCTTTCAGGAATAAAGATAAATTCCAGCTGAGAAGATGCTCTTTTGACCAATATAATCTTACGAAAGAACAAAGTTCAACAGAAAGGTCACCCCCACAGAAAAATATAGAACATCTGACAACACCTAGATCACGTAAAAGTACTGCGGTCTTCTTCCTGGCTGAACGTGGTCATTATGACCTGATTTTGATCAGTGGACAAGTAGGATTATCAAGGACCATATCTCACCTATCTCAGGATATTAAATGGTGATTGTCCAAAGAACTCTGTCATTAAAATTCCTATTGAAATATTTTATTTTCTTGAAGAGTTTTTTAACAATACTCTAATCATACAGGAAGGAATTTTAACCTCCAACCTCCTAAATGTTTGTATATGTATACAGACAAGTTTATGTCAATGTTTATTTTATGGGCATCTTCTGCACGGTTTTAATTCATCAAATAAAAAGAAACTGACATGCACAAGATGATATTCATATGCATGTTTATACAATTTTTTGGGAGGGTCCAGATTATATTAAGCTAATTTCAAGAATGAAATCTTTTCATAAAACAAACAGAACACACCTATACTCTTTTCCTCGTTCATCATTAAAGTACAAACAATTAATTAAACTTGTTCCCCAACATGACTGGCAAAATTTCATTCAGGATCTAAAGAGTGTTCAGCTCCATCAATCAACATTTCATTGGACACAGTCTGAGAATTGTTTGTATAGATCTATATAAATTACAATGGGAGAGTCTTGGAAGAATCTGTGATGAGCTGTCAATTAAACTAAATATTCATAAAAAGAACAATTCAAAACTGAATTATAAAGATGACTTATAAAGTCAGCATGTGAGACAGACTGATAGCAAAGAATATGTCATAAGATAAAGAAATTCAAGTTGCAGAAGTGCTGCTTTATTGAAAGCATTGGTTCCAAATTTCTAGAATTAATTACCTTGATAATACAGAAGTCAATATTTTGGATGCTTCATTATTAAAGGAAACAAAAATTTATGCCTTCTAATTTATAAAAAGTTCCATATCTAGTAATATGGATGCTTCATTAATCTAGACAATCTGCAAGGGAACCTAGAAGTTCAGATTAAGGAGACTTGACTGTACATGATAGGGAGAGAAATCTAACTAACATGAGAGAGTAAACGTCCTTTTAGAAGTAAAATGCTATTTAACCCTGCAGTTCAACATCTTAGAAAAATAATTCAAAAAGAGTTGTCATGCAGTCTTCAAACATCTAGTCTCTGGCTAAATGTAAAGAGAAAATTTGGAGACTTTCTATGAAGCAACATACTATATAAACAAAGTTGTTTAAGACTTGAATAGAAGAAAATATCCAATAAAAGCGATATACAAAATAGAAGAAATTAATTACATCTTTGAGGGTCGATCATGCACTTAATGACCTCGATTGTTTACACGCTATTTTCTACGATATTAAAGGTATAAATATCAATATAAACAACTGACACTGCCGTCACCTGCCGTAGAAAGTGTTATTAAAAGTTCGTCATGGCTTATCTGATGGCAAATAAGACCCTGTGTCAAATTTAGAATAAAACATTGCCAGATATTTCAATTAGATAGCATTATACCTCTCAGAAGTATGTATAATATAAACGAAGAAATATCATATAAATATCTTGACGTCATTCAAAAAATAAGAATGAAAATATACACTTCTTACCGGTTCCACGCAGGATTGAGAACGTAAGATCCTTTTCCGTACTTTTTGACCTTTTCCGGTCAACATTTTCCACAATGAAAACGTTCGAATTTAAATTTCAACAAAAAAAATTAATCCATAAATTCTAAAACCAACATCCAGAATGAAATGTACAGGACATTAGGAAATATTTCTCCAGATCTAGAACTCTTCAAAACGGAAGGGTACAATACTCCTTTCTACTTGACAATCAAGCAAAAACAAGTGAACATGCATAAAATAAAAAATTTAAACAGGTGTCAAAATTGTCAAAAATAATATAACGTGCACGTATCAATCATTATACTGGGTTTGTTTTTTGAACTTACTCGTTAGTTATTCACAAACTACTATAGTCTTGAATTAAATTACCATTTCTTAATGACGAAACTGTCATATCCCTGTGGTTAAGAACTGTCCAAGAAGCATTAAAAAGTTTTTCAGGATATACTTTTCTTGTACAAGACACTACACTTCTATTCTCTTGCAAAGGAAATGCGAACCCCCTGTGAATATATGAACACTGTGATACTATCTTAGAACACAATGTCTTTTCACACGTTATGTTTTCAAAAGTTTTTAAAATCATGTTATGTAATATGAAAGAAAACTTTTAAAATTCGAATTCGAAAGGATTTTTTTTAAAGATCTGTGTTGAAGAGCATTATCAAGGTTATGATTTGGTCTAGACAGCCAGTTACAATGACTTTACTGTTGTCTATTGTTAAAATTCTACACCAATTCACTGAATACTTAATGAGCCAAGGGAAATAACTCCAACAAAATATTCCATTCAGCTCATGCACCTCCAAGTTAATGTTATTTTGGGAGAAAATGTTGAAAAACATGAAGTACAATTTTGTGGTTTAGGATTTTTCTACCTGCTTGACAAATATTTTGAATTATCAGAACACTATGTTACTATAGCGCTTATAGATATAAGCACAAATTCATTCTCATGTTAAAACTACATTTGCAAGTAGAAAAAGAATAAAGAAATTTAAATTCTGTCATAGGTAATATAATCACAAATAAGAAAGAGAGGGAAAAATTAAGTGAAAGTCTATCTGACAATACTCTGAGCATTCTTAATTAAAGATAAGCAATTTATTTTACATAAAAAAATCTGAGACATCTCCTGTGTCGACCACAGATTAGCGATCCTGTAATCATAAAATATTATCTTTCCATTTGATCTCGATCAAGCATGAAGCAAATTTCTCCTCATATATCAGGGCCTGTCCGTGCCTTGTAAACGTTTGACAGAAGATAGTCTCCTCTCCTTTTATTAACTTGGTTCTTGGGTGGGTACTTTAAACCCCTTTTTATAATTTGTAAAATCTTTTTAAAATCTAAATCTGCTTGGCGTCTTTCTTGGGTTACTCTGTGACCATAACACAGCTTACTGCAAACCACAAACCACAAGGCTCACTAAGTGAAATTTAATTTCTCTACTATAGAATTGAAATATCAGAAAAAAAATGCAATTCAGCAGTAAGAATTATTCCATCATTTCTTATCCATGCAGACTAGACGTGTGTAAGTCTCATCCCTCTAATGTGGGGGACATCTTCATAATACAGATTCCTTCTTACTATCTATGCTAAATTCCAACCACAATAAGAACGGACAAAGTTATTACTTCTGTTAAAGTAGACCATACATGCCTCCAGTCTAGTGTACAAGTTTCAGTCAGACTTCGGGGTACTGTAGCTAGATGCTGAAGTCTGACCCCACAGTACAACACAGCTCAATACAGACAAAGTGATTACCTTTATTAAATTACTCCTTACTTTAGCTCTGGTCTATCAAAGTTAGGTATAAAGTCAGACTTACAGGTAGGTGAAGAAGAGTATCTAGACTGTAGGGCGAGGAACCGCGTCTCAGATTACAAAAGTCCACAAACGAGTCGTCCGAGGTGTACTTCTCATCCAGTAACCTACAAAATAGACACTCGTATCAAATACTTCTATAAACTGGGGAGCAGGTACTTGAATTAAAGTATTACAGTTACAAGCAAACTTGGTCCATTCCCAAAGATGGAGTCAACAGTATACAGATATTTAGTTATCCTAGTGCATGCAGAAGATATCACTATTGTAACATGCTTCCTTTTTCTTTAACTGCCTTCAACATGTTGTTGAAATTGTTACTGATAGCAGAACTGCAACAGCTTAGATTACTTAAAAGCAAGAATTAGAAGAAAATATTGTACACAAAAGAAAAATAGATAAATTTGAAAACTATCTCTTCCAACACCATGTACTGTAAAATAGATATTTTTGACAGGTACCAAGAAATAATATTGCTTTTTCTTTTTTTTTCCTTGTAAATGTTTACTAAAATTCCAGAAAAATTCATTTTTTTTAATTTAAATTACCAAACAAGTAATAACTTTCGACACCAGAAAAATCGTGTTTATCATTCAATAAGGTTTTGCTATCACTGCTGAGATTTGTCAATATTTAGGTGGTCCGCTCACATCTGGGTACACAACCTCAAAAGACATTTCACGAGTCCTTACATCTTAACATATCATCTGTATAAGGCCTCCAACTTATTGAAGTTTTTCAGCGTGTGAAATCAGAAATCTCTTTTGTTAAAGGTGAAAATATCATGATTTCGTCACAACTTTCCCGATTGTGTGAATTTGCCTTATAACTGCGTAGTGAAATCAGTGATTTGTGAAGGTTTTTTTCTTTAATAATTACCACTTTATCAATTCCCAACCCAGAAATGGAAGTCAATATTGTGATGACATCTATATAATAATCTGATAATGCTCACTGAAGCCCGTAATTCAAAAGGTCACTGACCCTGTAGAAATTCACTTGGTAACATACAAAGACCTAGGCTACATTTTTTTTTTGTACTAATTTCTTTTTATATATTGAAAATTTAAACATCTTAGGTAATATTCTGGTAAACAATTTTAATAGTAGCAAAATTCTAAATATATTTGTCATATAATGTAGAAGCAGAATTTTTAGCGAGTATTTAATTTTGGCATTATTAGCGATGTGCTGAGATCACTAAAATTAAATATCGCTAAAAATTGTGTTGTATTTATAATAGCTTCTTAAGTGAGCATTTGTGAAATTTTCATCTTGCAGAAAATTCCACTTATATAGTATAATTGCTTTTTACTTATAGTTACTGAACATACAGAACTTAATTCACTGAATATAACTGTCACTATAAAATAAGGACATCACATTATCTCTGGTATGGTTTAATACTGTTTCTTTAATACATATAAAAATATATTTCTAATTTGAGAATATAAAGGTCTAAAGAATGATGCAATTCTAAATGACTTTTTTTTATTCAATTAATCATAATTTATGGTAAGAGCTTTTAGAATCAAATTTATTTTAAGAATACTTTGCGGTCCATAGCAAGAACACAAAGCAATAGATTTGTATAATTTCAGCCATTTCAAGGTTTAAATTAAATATTCAGTTTGCTAACAGAGGAATGCATTCACACCTGTGCAGCACAATGCAATTGTGGTGAGCATTCAACAGTGACAACTATAATCTATCAACATCTCTGAAAATTAAACTTAACTTACTATTTATTATATAAGAAATTTTATCATAATTTAATTAAATCTCAAAAATTTACAAATAAGAAAATTATTCACCATGATAGCTATAGATACTTACTGTCGGGTTTTCGGATAGTTGTTACAATATTCCTCATAAACTGTCCACAACTTAGTGCTGAAGAGACTACCTACAACGGCATTAAAATTCACAATGAAACTCAAATACATATAATAAAGAAAGAAATGCAAAGAAAAAATCCCCCGAATTAGGTAACGTTACACTTTTCTGTTCTGTTGTTATGAAAGAGACGAGACAGAATGAATGAGGTGCACCAGCGTTTAAACAGACTACTGCAGAAAAAAGTCTGAATGGGAGAGAGTCAATTACAATCCTCCACGAATTAATTCCACTTCTTAATTCTTACACACATTAAACTTGATTTCGAGCAGGCTCATGAAATGAGTCAACTTCCACTCTAGAGTACAAAAACCCGGGTCAGGAAGACTACACAGATTGATCTAAAGGTGAACAGATTTTCAATCTTTGTTTCCTTTTTTGATACGACAGTTTAAGATATATATAAGTATAGCTTCCTTCACAATAATTCTTCTCAGACCCATGCTGTCGTGAGAACTACTCTTATAATTTTCCTAAAATTTTCATTCACTCAAATTGAGCACTGCCGTAAATGAAGTACTTTTATAAACCTTATCAATTCTTCCCATTCAATTTGTTAAAAATACCCTGCAGTTTGTATTTTTTATAGAATTTCAATGTGAATGTCTGAGCGAATAAAAGTAATTATTATAAAAATAGAGACAACGTACCTCAATGGTGCATGGCCATTCATGCTTTTTTATAATTAAACTGTGAATTAAATATGTCCTATACAACACACCTGGGTAAATTGTTTGAACATATATAACACTGCACTACTATTGAACATACATCCCATCCATTGAAGATTCATTTGTTTAACAAGGTTTGAATTCTAATATATAGAACCATGCCCATTGACTTTGGTTTTGCAATGAGAGCCCACCTGTAGAAATGGGAGAGCCTTTCACAAGGTTTTATAATGACCCAGACCCTTAATTCTCAAGACTTGATATCTATATTACAGGACACCCTTCAGAAATTTAAATATTTACACTAATTAGTTATTATATCACTAATAAAGCCAGGTGATAGAGGTGCCATTTACAACATGACCTCTGACCTCAGAAAGATCCGAATCATTGTACAATTTGTTTAAATTAGGTAACGATTGTTTTGTAATAAAACTTTGAAGAGCAAACACAACATGCTGAAGATCACCTTCAGTTGTACTATACGGGGTATTAGTTTCCATTAATGGACTTCAGTCAACCTTGAAATCCACTGAAGGGCGTCAGTCAACCTTAAACTGACCAGGAGGGGGCTTGACCTGCACTTGACCTCTACTTGATAAGTAAAGGCCATGTTTCCTTAATACGTAACTTACTGAAGATGTAACATATCCTATATGATTAAACCTGCTACTTCATTGAGTGATCCCTTAAGAAAACAGACTGTGATTTGTACATGCCACCTTAGCCTGATTTGAAGTTTATACCTTTTATCATAAACCTCTACTGAACAGATTCTTTGATATGTAAAATTTAAATTGTTAGATTTGAAAAATTTCTTAGAGATTGCTGTTAATGGACTAATTCTTATTTTTCTGTATGTCAGTCAATTTAGCTTATCTTTAATGCTTCAAAATTTATATTGGTATAACATATAATATAGCACACATTTAAGTCTCAAATAACTAGAGCCTGGCACAAGACAAATGCTTTGACCAATTATGTTGATTTTAGAAAAAAATTTTACGGTAAATATAGTTTCATTATTCAACAAGGGTCAGCAATTCTACACCATCTGGATTGTTTTATTATTATTTAACAGTCATATGGAATAACTTTTGAACATAAGAAAACTGCTGAGTGGAAATTGAAGACTTAATTTCGTTGACATTTAGACGCATCACTGAGTGAACGTTTCTATATTTACATGTAGTTATTGTCAAGTCAAAAGAATGCTCAAAAATATTAACTTCAAAATAACTATCATTAGTGTTGCAATTTGACACGCAATACTGTTGATAATGTATTATTTACATATCTTTAACCTAGATGTATATTGCATACATTTCATGATAATGTAAAACATTTTCCTCTATAACTAAGATAACTTGGTGCTCTTCAAAATATGAACATGAAATGGCTCGACAATTTTATTACATTACATGGAATTCAGTTAATCCTAGTTAATCTATGTATATAGACAGTGTCTTGAAATAACTTATTTATCAGAGTTGAAAGCAATTAATAGATGGAATGAAATGCATTTGAAGCTCAAAAACTCTTAATATGATGAATTAAATATTCCATCCATAAATATGATCATGGTGATAGCGAATGAAATTGAACCAAGTTCCCCCTAAAAATATTCTGGAGAAAAAGCATACTTACAATTCGACATGCATCAAATTCAGAGGATCCTTAATACATTAATATACATTAACCCACAAATTTAAAAGCAGTGTCTAAAGACTCTCAGACTCATGAGACCTGTATCTGTCTATGAATACCACCAATACACTGCAGCTTAAAAACTCATTGCCCATACTCACTGACCCCCCATTAACCTTAAAAAACTTACATAAGGATTGGACATTTCGTATATTGTCATGAAAACTGACAGTCAATGGACCGTAACCACATAAAACCAATTGACCGGCAGTAATTCTGTTAGAGGTGGATTGACAATACAGTACCTATCTCATCAGCAGATCAAAAGACCATATAAGAGGAGAATCTGCATGGAGAGAATTGGGTGCTTTTCAATACAGACCTACTAATTGCATATCCGTGTCTTTAACTACAAGGTTTCTGATTTGCTTTTAATGTCTAGAGAATCGCGAGGAAAGCCTGGGTTTACATACATTAATGCTACTTAATCTCTGCACTGAAGAGGAAAACGGGTAATTGAGCAAATTGTATGCATTTTTATCATGGTGTTGTCATATTTTTTGTAAAGCTATTTTCTTTTGCCCTGAGCTGAAACATTTTGTGAAATCTTCAATACACATTCTTTTCAATTACTTTAAAATGGTTTGAATTTCATGCAGAAAATCCCGATGATACAAATAGCTGACTTCAAATGAAATATAATTCTCTTGATTATATGCAGAAGGGAAGTTTAAGATTTCTCTTTAATTTCTACTTTAGGAGGAACAGCTAAAAGACGCTTTGGATACAATCTTTTTCTGTTCTTCAAATTCTGATATGGATCTCAACCTAGATTAACTTCTTTCTGCATATGGACAGTTTAATTTGCATTAAAATTTTCTGACAGATTTTCTTGCATGATGTTTTTTGTGGTACACTACTGCTATTCTTAGATTGTAAAAAAAAGCCACAAAAATGAAACTGATTAACTGATGAGTAATTGCAGAATTGATGACCCATTAAACAAGACCACCCCAAACACTTTTTTACCATACAAATTAATCAGCATTAAACACTGTTATCATTACTAACAATCTTAAAACATAAAAACCTAAACGAAAATTTCAACACAAATTCACCACAAAAAAGTCTACAATTTCACTGCTTTTTCTGCTTTGTTGAGCACCTTTAAGTATTTATTTACAAACAAATTCCTTTTTCATTCTGTGTCTGGATATATTCTGAGGTTTTGTAGATTGAGCTAGGTAATGGACCCCTGTTACAGGTGGTATCTTGGCCTTATCTGACCTGCCCCAATACTTATCTCACCCTAAATCTAACCCGTTTTTTAAGTTTGTGAAACATACTGTGTTAATGGGACACTTAAAAAAATAGGTTAAGTATAAATAATATGCAATCCCAGTACCAAGGTCATCAATATAAATATACATGTATATTAAAATAAATAAATTACAAAATCCCTAGTTATACATTCTTAAAATATTAAGATGATGATTAGAGAAAAAAATATAAAGATCAACAAGAATGAAGATGACAATTCTGTTTATGATGACTGCAATTATGATGATGATTCTGATGATGGTGATGATTCAAATGATGATGATGATATAGGAGAAGGTTCTAATGATGATGATATGGGAGAAGGTTCCAATGATGATGATATGGGAGAAGGTTCCAATGATGATGATATGGGAGAAGGTTCCAATGATGATGTTCACAATGAGGAATGATATGGGATGAAGATTTGGGATGATGATTCCAATGTTGATGATGATGATGAAGTAGACTGATGAATTCAATGATGATGATGATGATAAGAGATGACGATGAAGACATTATAATCAGGTTTTTACTCTTTTACTGCAGCATTTCAATTAATACTTACCAATCTGTGAAGAATTCTGATCCCAGGTCTTCAAGGTGTCTTCCAGCTACAAAATAATATAATATTGTAATTAATCTTGAAGTTAAAGGTCCAGTTAAGTAATATCATATTCTTTGAAATTCAAGACTTCTTGTATTCAAATATTGCATCATCACCACACATACCAGTTTCAAATGACAGGTATTTTTCAATACAGAGAAAACTTCTTAAAATTGCACCAAGTTTAATACCAATTCCTGAACATGAATTAATGAAGCAAGAAGAAGGAAACCCCACCTTTTTCTATCCTCTTGAATCACAAGACTTTGATAAAAACAACACAAATAAAATACACAAAGATGCGGAACCACAGTGATGCAGTGACTTTTGAATTCCTTTAATTTAAAAATTCTGGCTTGGATCCTCCCTGGCCTTATCCAACTGTAAACACTTCATGTACCCACTAAAACATGTCACTTTTAATGTTCACTAAGTGTACATAAATTGGCAGCAAGCTTTTGATTATTGGAGCTTATCAAACAATTCCAATCAAAAATATATTACACAGAGGCAAGGGAAATCTAACAATTGTGGTTTTGAATCAAAATAAATCTTACTGATACACAACTAGAAAGAAACAAGGTCACTTCAGTTTAGGAGATTTTAATGATTTCATTACTGGAGCAAAGTTACTGATGTGTTTGTGGGTGAAGGAGACTTTGAAAAAGATTACATCTACAGAAATTTAAATGTTTTCATTATAAATTCTTCACTCACAGTGACTTTTACCAAGGATAAATATAAGGATGCTGAAAGGTTATCCAACTGCTATATGAATTAAATATATATGCCCTGCACATTTCACAATTCATTGTCAGGTACATTTTAAATTGAAAAAAAAAACTTTCTTGATACAATTTCATTTAATTTTTCTCATGATTCCAAGACAAACACATTGGTAACTGATGGCATTGCTCATTGCCCTTACTGTCAAAAAAAAAATTAAGTTAGCATCTCTTATAATTTTTGCTAAATCAATAAAATATAAACACCAAATTACCTCCCTCATCATTTTTTGGGGTTTTGTACAATGTAAAAAGCTGCCTCATCATGTTTTTTGCCTCCCTCCCTCATCATATTTCTTGAAAAAAGGCCTGAGAACCAAGTAATTAACTTTGCATGGCCTTAGCATTAAATTTTTGAAATTTATTGAGGATTTTTTTCAAAGATTTGACCATAGAAATACATGTACAAGGAATGAGACAACTTCACTGTATTCAGTTATATTCAAAGCATTTTACCAGTATTCAGATACAAGTGGTAAATTTTTCAAAAAAGAACGTTTAATTCACAATATGAATTTTTTTAAAAATATTTAAATTATTTCTCTTTGAGGCCTCCATACAATCCGTTACAACACAAGGAAATCAATATTTCGATAGAGTTCAACTTAAATTGTCAAAACAATCGATAGATAAACTTATAACAACTAATCGAATGTTGTTTTAGTCAACAAATATCGTAATTACGAGTTTACTTCAGAATAGTACGTCTTTGACCATGGCCATGTTGACATATAAACAACAACTCTCATAACGAAAGTTGCAGACCGACGACGCCTTCAATGTGCAAGTTTGTTTATTCAAATGTTTAGGAACAATATAGAAAGTAAGTATGAAAATTTGATGCTAATAGGGCAAGATTTTGAGGTACGTTTCTTTTCCCTGTCAAAACGATACAGACTGAGCTTATTTTCTACGTATGAACGTTGAGACAGCGATTTTTAAAATTCACACTCGTATCGGACAGTGACATAAACATTTTCACGGCGTCCATCAGTTAGGCAGTCTAGTATGTTGCCAGTTTTGTTTAAGCCCTAATTAAATTTAAAGTTTCTTGTATTCAATATTTAGCCAGAACAGACCCAGAAATAACTGCTTTCATTGTTTATACGATAACCTAGTAGTGTCATCAAGAAAGTAGTTCTGATTGAAAGAATTTATCGATGTGTAAAAATTTTCTGGAACGTGTTCTCGTCCAATCAAAACACAGGAAATCAACAGATAAAATGAAGATTGGAATTATTCAGTTATATTCAATATTAACCAGTATTCAGATAAAAGTGGTTGCACTGTATTGTATCTGCACAACTCGGGGAAATCAATATAAATTCTACAAATCAATGCAGACAGATAATTAATTACGATTTTTTTATGGTTAATTATTAAAAGATAATCAAGTGTGACATTTAACGATTTTGACAGTTTATAGGATGCATCTTATTGATATGGAGTGATGTCTAATTGAATCTCTGTCTTTACACACCTGAGACTCTGCTCATTTCTCTCTCACCTTGAATTTGATCAGCAGATTTATGCACAACTTACACCTTCTGAACTTTATAGTCATACAGGACAATAACTATTCATATGATACATTTATTGTGCATTTTATTTCTGTCACAGAATCCTGTTTCAGAAACCATGTGTTTTAGTGTCCACCATTTATTAATTTAAAAATTGAAATATTCGGAACATTTGCGTCACTTTGTCACGACTTTTCTTGCATTAAGCATGATGCAGCAGTTTGGTTCTGTATGTATTTATATGCCATACACATGCACCTGATGATAGGTGTTAGAGGTTACACTACCTATATACAGAAACATGACTGATGAGTTCAAATTGTTTTTTTTTTTTTAATCTACATATGACTAATAAGGAGAATTCATTGACTATTTGCCCTAATTTGTTTTAGTTTGGGTGCACTTTAATCATACAGCGTTATTCTGTTGGGTGAAATCATTTGTGGTTATTTCCTCAAAATTTAATTGAATTATATTTTGACTTAAATGTCTAGCAAACACTGAAGTCTTATTTAATTGATTTATTATAGGAAGTATGCTACTTTTTATCCATATAAATATACAAGTAATAGAGCTGTGATTATTCTCAATGACCTTGAAAAATACAGTTGACTTTTGGAACCTTGAACACTGATATCTCAATCATGTACCATGATTACATGTATGCCAAAGTGAATGAAACCAACCCAACCCCCACACCCCACTACACACCACCTTTTTTTTTTTTTTAATTTACCAAATATTTCTGGAGTCCTTGGATATATTGAGATTTTTTTTGCAGCCTTATTGATAAAGAAAAAAACAAGATTTGACTCTACCTTAGTTTTAAGTTCAGGTATTTATACATTTTTTTAAAAATTGAAGCAATAAATGTGCAACATATACAATGCTTAATTAATTAAAAGTAAAAGTAAAGGACTTCCCCTTTTTATATGTCAAAATTGAAAAACTTAGAATTGAAGATCCAACTTGAATCATACAGATGTGTGGCCTTGCCACCTTGGTTTTATATCTCTCTGGTTCCAACAAATGTTGCATGTCTAAAACTGTCCACAATCATGTGATATAAATTCGTCATAAATCCAACAAATGGAATGTAAAAGTACTTTCTGTCCATAGGATAACAGGGACATGAATCCTTGACCAATATGTGACATAAAATATTTGCATAAAAATTACCCTGAAATTTTGAATTTTTCTTAATAAAGTAATATTATTTATCTACTTCATGGTAAATCATAATTATGCATTGCTGCAGGAATTAAAACAGAATTTAACATTTTAAATAGTCAATTTATCTGTATGATAATTATGTCTATAAATTTTAAAACATTACTGTTGTCAAAAAAGTACTCAAAAGTTAATATCAAAAATTCGACCAATTAAAAATATCATTTACATGTTGTGCACTTTGGATATTCAAATGCCTGTCGTGTCTACAATATAGAAGTTTTTATCAATGAACCCCCTCATAACTACACAAATACTATAGTCTTTTATAACCTTGGAGTTTCACTTTTACATATTTATTGTCAAAAAACAACATTATTTCTTTTCTCCTCTTGGTGGTGATAATCTATCAATGCATGCATAAATAATAACTGACAACAACACAATTATCACCAACAAATAATCTGTATAGGGCCATCATTTTTTCGAAAACACATAAAACTCACAAAGCACCTAATGAAAAATGCAACATACAGATTACAAAAGGCCTGTATTTACATCCTATTATCAAATTATGAAAGTTTTGTTGCATTAAGAAGAAAAAAAATCCCCTGCTCAAATTTCAGTCGCCTGCAATCTTTGAGAAAATCTGGCTTGATGGTGCATTTCTCAGTTGTCGAAGCCAAAAGTACGAACTTGTTATTAGAACAAAGGACTTCCTCCAAATATAATCTGTGACAACGGAGCCTGAACGACTGAGAAGTCAGAGTACAAAAGGAAATCTTATCTAGCTCACTAAACTACTTCTCTTACACACTTTAAAAATCATTAAGGATAAAATATCGCCTACATGTCAACGCAGCTTCAACATAAGACAAATTGTACTGTGTCAAGAGAGAAAAACATCTCTAGTACAGCAGGAGTCTGACATCTTATTTATAAAATTTTTTATAAATAAGACAAAAAAATTTAATATCAATTACAAGAAATTTTGGTGTTACATAGCACCTACCAGTAATTAAAATTGAATCAAATTTGATCAGATACTTCAAAATCATAATTAACCAAAGGCAGAGTTTAATAACAATGCATAGCAGGTATGTGCTTTACAGTTAAAGTGTAGTCTACTTGCATGCCACATTATATCATAATCAGCAAAACTTTCAGTGGTATTTTAAAAGTATTAAACAGAAATTTCTATTTATAGTAATCAAGGCAATGATGCTGAAGTCTAAATCAGAAAAAAAGAATTGTTGCCTTTAAATTTGTGTGCCAAACATTGAAATCAGGTAACAAAACTGTAGGAGATGTAGCATTTTAAAAGAATTTCACAAATTTTTTTTATTAGTTGTTTCATGGAAATCAAAAACCGATATACAGAATTGTGTATCTTGTAAGTTTGTGTGCCAAAAAAAATAAAAATTCCAAAGAATTTCCAGAAATTTTTTTTTATAACCACGGCAATACTGTTCATAGAAATCAAAAAAGATATACAGAATTATGTATCTTAATTGTTTGAATTGTGTACTTATATTGAAATCAGTCCATAACTGTAGGAGATGTAGCATTTTGAAAGAATTTGACCCTTTTAATAAGAACTCTGCAACACGTTTTATATCAAAAAAGATAAACATAATTATGTATCTTATTGGCCATGTGAAACAAGTTATTTTGAAACAGTCAAAAATATAAATGTTTTAAGAAACAAAATTTAAATGTATAACCAAGGCAACAACATTTTCAAAAACTGATACACAGAATTATGTATCTTAGTGTAGTCTACTTGTGCGCCAAGTTATATTGAAATCAGTCAAAAACTGTAGGAGGAGTAGCATTTTGAAAGAATTTCACAGAAATTTCTATTTTTAGTAACCACGGCAACAGCGTTCATCAAAATCAAAAACCGATATACACAATTATGGATCTTAGTGTAGTCTACTTGTGTGCCAAGTTATATTGAAATTAGACCAAAACTGTAGGAGGAGTAGCATTTTAAAGAATTTCATATAAATTTCTATTTTTAGTAACCACGGCAACACCGTTCATCGAAATCAAAAACCGATATACAGAAATGTATCTTAGTGTAGTCTACTTGTGTGCCAAGTTGTATTGAAATTAGACCAAAACTGTAGGAGGAGTAGCAAAAGAATTTCACAGAAATTTCTATTTTTGTAACCAGGTATGAATCCAAATCAAAAACAGATATACAGAATTATGTATCTTAGTGTAGTTAAATTGTGTGCCAAGTTATTTAAGAAAAAGGAATTTTTAAACACTCATCAGGATGTTCTAAGACAAAAAAGGGCTTTATATGAGAGTCATAGGAATGTGATAACCCTATGATGTTTTAAATTGATACCTTATCATTATATTTACATTTGTGACTTATTCATTCCTTATATTTGCCTGATTGTGACTTTTAACGTGTGAAAAGCGTTAATTTTGAAACCCAACGGCATGTATGTAGTCTACTGAACGCACGTCAACCCTTTATGACGTCACAGAGAAATTACGTCGAACGTTTATCTATACGCACATTTATTAAACTTTTATGTATTTATACAGTTGTGTAAAATTTGCTTTCAATAGTGTTATATAAAGGAAAACATTTGCAAATGTAAATATATTGAAATTAGACCAAAACTGTAGGAGGAGTAGCATTTTGAAAAATTGTTTACAGACAGAAAAGTTTAGCATTGTTCACATAATATGTCTCTCTGGTCTCTGACCAGTAGAGCTAATAATTAACAAAAGAGAGGGTTTAATGACAATGCAAAGCATGTAGGTGCTTAAACAGTGTAAGGGATAGATTTGTCACAGCAAAACTTCCAATAGGCAAATTTAGAGAGCTGCATATGTAAAAAAAATACATAAAATTTGATAAACAATGTTTTTTTTGGTGTGGCTTTTTTTGTTTTTTTTTTGTAGCCACCCAATGGACATTTTCGAACCAAAAAAGACCAATGGCTAAAGAAGGAAAAAACAAATGATTGCCTTGATCTGAAATCATCCAAGACACAGGTAACAAAGAGAGCTAGGCAATCACCTTTACATAATAAAACCCACTGACTCCTGATGCCTGACCAGAGTCAAGTAAAAGACGCCTCCTAACCGATTGGACAAATTCGTTTCACCTGCGTGACCAAGAAAGACAAGACAGTATGAGATCATCTTCGACTCTTTATGTCTCTCTTCTTCGAAAAAATTAAATAAACCATAATTATCTGAAGGGGTTCACAAAACCGCCTGTTTCAACACAACAGGAACAGAGTGTATAATGGATGAGAGTTGTCACCAAGGTCAAAGTATTGTCCTTCTAAAAGCTAAAGAATCTACGACAACAATCGCCAGTTACATTGCTTTTGAATTTTCCACGTTTCGAGTACCCATGCTAAGTGTGTTTTGACTGCTATTTCAGACTGAATTCATAAAGCATAAATGTCATGTGAACTTAAAAATTTGAGCGAATTAAACTTTTTGAACAAATTAGATAGTCAATAAGCCAATTAACCGTAAGGCATGGAACATGTTTTTTCTTAAAGAAGTCTACAAACATTTAGAAAGAATCTGCATAACTATATACATGTAGAATTTATAATTTACATAAGCATTTTTTTTTATTTTAAATAGTAAAATAATCTACGTTCTGCAAAATTTTAATCACATGCAGTTTTTGGGTTGGTTTTTTATTGTAATCTTGAATTATACTCTTTTTGCAGCAACATGTAATACAATTCAAACTGAAATGCGCATTAAAATACAAATTTTTAAATCTGTATGTTAAATTTGAAAATCGAGTTAAAACTCTGCAGTACAATAAAACAGCTTTTTCAGAGATGACCTCCAGACCTCCCCATCAAAGTACAATTTTTTTTTTTTTATGAATAGCGAAATCACTCAGAACACGTGAAAAATGCCAGCCTTCATACATTAACCACCAAAAGAGTAAGATATATGAATCAGAACACAATCAAACTGATTAAAATGATGATCTCTCACCTAGCCGATAACAATCACTGGATTTCTACACAAAGGTTCCACATGAGTTGTATGTCAATACGACTTTCTATCAATGAAATCACTATATACCTACATGAGAGCAACCAATTACACCAGATATTTAATGTTTTCCCCTTTTGAAGACACAAATCTCATAATTTGCACCATTTATCTCATAATGGTTTAAACAAGCCTTTGGTGGCAAATTTTATAAAGTTTTTTTTTTTTTATAAATCACATATGGTTCTTTCCCTTTATAAGTTAAACAATTTGAAAAGCAACAAGAAATATGTTCCCTTTGAAATTACTACTGTAACAATATCTATTTACAAAAGGATCTCATGACCGGAACAATATTGTATTATATTAACCAAATTAACAAATACATTAATTTCAGATTTGTCTACTTCAACTGAACTTGATCAAAAAATTTTAAAATCTAGCTGAATTGAAATCAAACAATAAGTTGTACTAATAAAGAGATAATGACCAATTAAGAATTTCTTCACGTGTCATTTACCTCTGCCTTGCTCTGTCTGTTCACCTCTCCCCACAGAAATAGTTCCACATAGAACAGCTATATATTGTAACACTGTATGTTGAAAGTGCTGCTTAAATTTATTAACACCTTCATAAACCCTCTTACAAACAGTCTAAAGATTCCAAATTTTTGTGTCAATCGTATTTAGACCCCCCTTCAAACACCTGTTAAGATTTTCAATTAATAAAACTAGTGGGTAGATAATGGAGAATACTTTCTGAAGCAGGTGCTTGGTACAACTTTAACCAATACTCTAAATACTTCAACAAATAAAGTAGGCAATTACCTATGGTTCCCAACCCCTTTTTTGGTCAATATTTTTATTTCACCCGAACAAAGACTAAATATAGAGCTGGTTAGTGCATGGTCAGATTTGTTTGACCAAAATTCCCTGCAGATATTGTCAAATTTAACCTACTTACCCAATTTTGCAAGACCCAGACAAGACAGCGGTTTAAAACACTGAAATGAATTTCTTTTTACAGCAATAGCTGTTGAACCTATGCACTCTCAGGCTCAACGCCTACACACTAGAACATGGGTGCATGATCTCTAGGGACTGGATAGACTAGGCCAGATATAGACCAACTGTTACTTTACTTTTAATACTTACACAAAAGACTTACAAAAAATCTGCATTTTTTCTACTGACCCCTCCCCCCAAAAAACCTCAAAAGAGCATATGAAAGTGATTTTCAAAACTCACCTATGAGAAATTCAAAATGCTAAATAGGCAGCTACATCAAATGCTTCTAAAAGCAGCCCTATACCTAGGCTGAATAAAACACTCAGTTGAAATCAAAACACGAGATGCAGAAAAGCTAGTGAGATACGAAACTGAAATACAATATATACGTCCTTAAAGCACAGAACAAAGTCTCAAAGTGACCTTGCAATTTTGTTCTTCCCCAGTAAGAATGAGATTGTAATTATAGGCCCATGTATAAAGCTATCACTAGCTTTCTAATAGTCTATCATTTTACGGGCCAATTTGGAAAACCAACCCGAGAGTTACTCAAAGGTTCAAGTAAACTGGACGTCCTTGTAATAATGTTGGACAAATATGATGGATTTACTTGGAAAGATACTTTAAGAAAAGAATTTCATAGAAGAACTAGCATCCTATCAATTTCTCGGCGACCTTCATGGCATCTGAACTGGTCACCTACATTGTTTACTGTGTATTTGACCTTGTAGTCAGAAAATAGCTCTTCGGAGCTAATGTTCTTTGTTTGATATACCCGACTTTAAATAAATATTATCTTATCTTTTATCTTATCTTACCTTCACTTTGTGTTTTACATTAACTTGTAACCAAACCAGTATGTGTCATTATTCTGCAGTTTTCATAATCAAAATAATTTCTCTCAATAATTTAAGCATTCACAATTAATTGTTTTCAATACATTAAACAAGTGTCCCTGTGTGACCTATCATTTTGTTTTTGTTTTTTATCTACATCCTACATGTATATAATTACAATACTAATCTTGGTGGGGTTTTTTTCATATTTCATATTTGTACTACATTGTCTGTGTGTCTGTGTGTGACCTATTGTTAAGTTACTAACCTTCCTGATTTTTATCTACATTGTCTGTGTGTCTGTGTGTAACCTATTCTTAATTTACTTACCTTCCTGATTTTTATCTACATTGTCTGTGTGTCAGTGTGTAACCTATTGTTAAGTTACCAATCTTCCTGATTTTTATTTACATTGTCTGTGTGTCTGTGTGTAACCTGTTGTTATGTTACTTACCTTCCTGGTTTTATCTATATTGTCTGTGTGTCTGTGTGTAACCTATTGTTAAGTTACTTACCTTCTTGGTTTTTATCTACATTGTCCGTGTATCTGTGCGTGACCTTTTGTTAAGTTACTTACCTTCCTGGTTTTCATCTACATTGTCTGTGTATCTGTGCGTGACCTTTTGTTAAGTTACTTACCTTCCTGGTTTCTGTCTATATTGTCTGTGTGTCTGTGTGTAACCTATTGTTATGTTACTTACCTTCCTGGTTTCTGTCTATATTGTCTGTATGTCTGTGCGTGACCTATTGTTAAGTTACTTACCTTCCTGGTTTTTATCTACATTGTCTGTGTGTCTGTGTGTAACCTATTGTTCAGTTACTAACCTTCCTGGTTTTTATCTACATTGTCTGTGTGTCTGTGTGTAACCTATTGTTATGTTACTTACCTTCCTGGTTTCTGTCTATATTGTCTGTGTGTCTGTGTGTAACCTATTGTTAAGTTACTTACCTTCCTGATTTTTATCTACATTGTCTGTGTATCTTTGCATGACCTTTTGTTAAGTTACTTACCTTCCTGGTTTCTGTCTAAATTGTCTGTGTGTCTGTGTGTAACCTATTGTTAAGTTACTTACCTTCCTGGTTTCATCTACATTGTCTGTGTGTCTGTGTGTAACCTATTGTTAAGTTACTAACCTTCCTGGTTTTCATCTACACTGTCTGTGAGTCTGTACGTGACCTACCTTGGTACTACATTGTCTGTGTGTCTGTACGTGAACTACCTTGGTACTACATTGTCTGTGTGTCTGTACGTGAGCTACCTTGGTACTACATTGTCTGTGAGTCTGTACGTGACCTACCTTGGTACTACATTGTCTGTGTGTCTGTACGTGACCTACCTTGGTACTACATTGTCTGTGTGTCTGTACGTGACCTACCTTGGTACTATATTGTCTGTGTGTCTGTATGTGACCTACCTTGGTACTACATTGTCTGTGTGTCTGTACGTGACCTACCTTGGTACTACATTGTCTGTGTGTCTGTACGTGACCTACCTTGGTACTACATTGTCTGTGAGTCTGTACGTGACCTACCTTGGTACTATATTGTCTGTGTGTCTGTACGTGACCTATCTTGGTACTATATTGTCTGTGTGTCTGTACGTGACCTACCTTGGTACTACATCGTCTGTGTGTCTGTACGTGACCTACCTTGGTACTACATTGTCTGTGTGTCTGTACGTGACCTATCTTGGTACTACACTGTCTGTGAGTCTGTACGTGACCTACCTTGGTACTACATTGTTTGAGTGTCTGTACGTGACCTACCTTGGTACTACATCGTCTGTCTGTCTATATGTGACCTACCTTGGTACTATATTGTCTGTGTGTCTGTACGTTGACCTACCTTGGTACTAATCATGGCGCTGATGGACAGGATGGGCTCCACCCCCACAAAGAGAACTCGGTGGTCCTCCGGAGTCAGGGAGGAAAACTTCCTACAACAGAACAATATCACAGTGACCTTCACATTGATGAAACTCACTACTCAAAACAGCATTATTTAAATGTGACGTGCACTTACAATGACCCCTGAAACTTTAATAAAGCAAGGAAAATTAATTTACCTACTGCGTCTTCAAAAATGGAAATTATTCACTTTCACTTGTATATTACATAAAAGATTGTTAAAATTCTTGCATGCAATACATTGTTATTATATTTTTAAATATGTTTCAAAAACAATAACATGTTATTTCATTGTGCTTCTTTACTAAAGAAACCCACGTAAAAAGAAAGGATTTCACAGTATAATTCCCTGTAAATATGACATTTGGCTTGACATTAACACATAATAAGCTGTCTCTCTGGTGTGTTTTCTGTTTGTTACTGCCAGTTGTTGACTAAGGAACACCACTCTCTTCTGATATATAATAATTCTAATGTGCACTTTTGACTTAATATAATCTCACATTTATAATGTCAACAAAATATCATTAGACTTTTTGTACATCAGTATAGAACAGAACAGTATATGTGGAATGTCATTCATATTATGAAATGATCAAGTATTGTTATCTAAAGCAAGGATGTTGTTTAATGTTTTGAGAAAAAGAATGTATTGAAAGAACAGTGTGTTTAATCTCTGAAGATTTCTCTCCTGGTTTTTATAAATATACCTGAAAAATATTGACAATGATCAGACAGTGTATAACCATATAACACGGCTATTACAATAAGAGGTGAGGTCATCACCACTTGACCCCTTGACCTCAGTTAGCACTTAACTCCTGACCTGAGTGGCTCAGCATAGATGTCCAGGATGCTCCGTAGTCTTTTCCCGTACTCTCTCTCACTCCTCAGGAGTTCATGGACCAATTCATGCCGCGCATCTACTGCTACAACATAAGCAAAGAGGGATAACTCTAGAAGCTTTCACACTTTCAAAAATATTAAATTATTAATGCATTGTATTTTATTGTAGCAAATCCAGCTTCAGATCTTTCTTATGTATGTCAGATTTCCACTTTTTAAATTAACCAAAGGACGATTCTAGAGTAATGTATTTATATAGTAACAGGGCACCTGTGAATGGAATAAAAGTTCAAAAAAAGAATATGATGAATGAGCAAAATGAATTCACATTCCACGCAAGGCCATTGTCGCAAACAATTAAACAATCAAGTTTCTAATTGGTCCCCACCAAATCACCACTATTATCCATCACATACTACAGGTGTTATAAAAGACCTGATCAACCTAAATGCCATTGACCAAATAGTTTTGTTTAGCACAAAAAAAATCCATGACCTTGGGGTAAGGAATTTGGTGCCATTTTTTGATTGTTAAGGTAGTAAAAATAAAAGCCAGGGAGGACATAACCCCAACAAAATCATGAAGTTGATTGCGCTTTTTTGACATTTTCAAAAAAGATCTAGTATATCAACTAGCCATAAGCCATGAACTTCTAATTCCGTAAACAACTTTATTTTATAAAAGAGATTTGCATTTATTGATGTCATAAAATAACTGTTAAATTTCAATTAACATTTGCCCCTAAAAAAAATTCTTTACCTAGGTGGCAACATAATTTATGTTTAAAGCAAAAATTATGGCCCCTATAAAATTCAGCTTAGAAAGACCAAGTTAATAAAATTGAAAACAAATTAGTTTGTACCATTTTTTAGTATCTACATCACAGAAGTATATTCATTTATTAAATATTAGCTTAAAATTCAGCACTAGAGACAAGTTTTGATTTACCAATAGGTAATATGGCTTTTCAGTGATCCCTATTGAAGCATGGGTACTTGTTAGACTACATCCTTAAGCTTAATAAACATCACCTCATTAACCTATGCCTAAGAGATTTATTTCTTACTTCACACCAATGGCTCATAATTCAATTTCTAAGGTGTTGGTCTCCAGCTTTTCTTTTTGTCATTTATTAAATATTGCTAATTATAGAGACAAGTTTGATTTACCAATAGGTATTTTATTGATAATTGATGATTATTGATAATGAGCAAAAAACACAATTAACCTATGCCTAAGAGATTTATTTCTTACTTCACACCAATGGCTCATAATTCAATTTCTAACCCCTTCATTGCTAATTATCGTTTGTTTTCTGTATTTTATTGATAATGAGCAAAAAAACGACAATTTATGCGGATGGCCATGTGCAAAACTGCATACTGAGTGCAAGCTAAAAACACAAATAACTCGATAGGTTAGATGTCTAAACTGACCACATAGATGAGTGAATCCCTCATAAAACATATACTCTGAGCACCTTCTTCATTCAGAGGCTCATATATTTTACAGGTAATGTCAATATTAATTTCTCATATACATACTGCACTGTTAACTTCTGTCTGAAATGGTCTGCACGTGCATACATGGACAAAAAAAGAGAAGAGAGAGTGACCTAAGACCTGGTGGCTATCAGTCCACTACATGTTTAAATTCAATCAAAATCCATGTAGACAATTGCAATGCCCTACAAGTAATGTGACATTTTTTAACTAACTTCAAAAAGTATTTAAAGACACAAAAATACAATTATGCATAAAAATATTACCTAAAATTTTTCAAAAATGCTGTCTTTGATATATGACACAATTCAGTTACTATGTGAAAATATCCTAAAAAGTTTTTATTCACATATACAATAAACTCAAACTCTCTCTCTTAAAACATACCTTTAGGGTAATCCAGCCCATCTGCCAGTTCCTCGAACACGTCTTCCAGGCCAGAGTCGAGTGGAGGGGAGCTACAGCTGCTGTCTGAGTTCAGGATGGACCGGGTGGAGTCCATGATGATGCGGTAGCTGCTGATACGATACTCCATGCTGGCCTGTGACAGGAGGTCCCTCAACCCACCTCCATCTTCACTGCTCAACTGAAAAATAATTAGTCAACTGTAAAATGACAGATCAATGCAACAGATCCCTCAACCCACCTCCATCTTCACTGCTCAACTGAAAAATAGTCAATTGTAAAACAAGGACAAATCAACTGTAACAGATCCCTCAACCCACCTCCATCTTCACTGCTCAACTGAAAAACAGTCAACTGTGACAGGGGATCCTTCATTATGTGTGTTTATGTAGTTTTCTTTTTTTTCTCATAGGAGAGGTGACTCTTTTACATAAGTTCCCATACCAAAAAAAGGTACAGATTAGGCATGCCTATTCTTGATAAATATAGGCACAAAAAAGGTATACCTAAAGTATACAAGTTTGGAACCACTTCTTCAAGTATAGGTAGCAAATTGGTACAAAAAAGGCATACTAAAGGTATACTTTTCAATGATTCATTTTTTTCTATTTCACATATAGGTACATTTTAGGCACACATAAAACATTAGATTGAGCAGTGAGGCATACCTAAAGTATGCCTATGCATAGTATGGCATATAATTCTAAGAGTCAGATAGGTACATTTTAGGTATACCTAAAAGGTGCCTACATATCAATCTATTAGGAACTTTCAAGGTTGTGCCAAAAGTATGCCAGAGGTATACCAAAAGTATACCTACAAGGTACCTATATTGTACCAAAATCATTAATAGGCACATTTTAGGTACTAAAAAAGCACAATATTGGCACACCATCTAACTAGACCAGTAGGTACATTCCAGGCATACCTAAAAGGTGCCTACATATCAATCTATTAGGAACCTTCAAGGCTGTGCCAAAAGTATGCCAGAGGTATACCAAAAGTATACCCACAAGGTACCTATATTGTACCAAAATCATTAATAAGCACATTTTAGGTACTAAAAAAGCACAATATTGGCACACCATCTAACTAGACCAGTAGGTACATTCCAGGCATACCTAAAAGGTGCCTACATATCAATCTATTAGGAACCTTCAAGGCTGTGCCAAAAGTATGCCAGAGGTATACCAAAAGTATACCTACAAGGTACCTACCTATATTGTACCAAAATCATTAATAGGCACATTTTAGGTACTAAAAAAGCACAATATTGGCACACCGCATAACTATACAAAAAGGTACATTTTAGGTGTGTTTATTCAACCACAAAAATTTCTTTCTCCATCAAAATTTTTTTAATTTTTGGCCTTACATAAAAAATACATACTTATCATTCCTTGTGAATGGGGCAGGACTATATTAAGGAAGAATGTAACAATAATTATCAGGTTCAAGTAAAAACAAGTAAAAATTTATTATATGATACTATATGAAAATATATATGAAAAATAAATATTTTAAATCCTCTCTATTAACGGAATGTATATATGACAAATCTCCTATATTTAAAAAAAAATTAATATTGTTACCTTTAACAAAATAATGATATTTAATATCATTTTTTGCAAGAAAAAAAACCATACCTTTTCAGCATATACAAAACATAATTAATGTAATTTGAATACACTAAGACACCGTAAAAGTATTGAAAGTATACTCCATTTCATGTCCTTTTTTTGGCCACACATTATTCACTTGCTGCATGTGCAATTCATGTAATGTTCATTTCTTTCATAGAGTTTTTACCCAATTGGCACCAAAGAATTTTCTGCACAGTAATAGACCTTTTACCAGGGTAAATACTCATTGCTGTACAGTTGCGATTTTCATCTGGACTCCTTATAAAAACTGATCCTCCATTTGAATGTAGCATGCAATTCCTTTTTTCTTCTTTCATGCCATTCCCTTCAATTCTGAAAAAGTTGTTGCTCTTGAGTTTCAATTTGAAATTATTTTCAAAAATAAAATCCAATTGAGGCTAAACAATACTTCCTTCCTACTTGCATTATGTATTACTATATATTATGTTATTAAATGTATATATACTTAATCAATTAAAAGTGATTTGGACACCCCCCCCTTACCCTGTCCATCTGAAATTCCTAAAATTTACAATGGAGTCGAAAAGTGGTAATTAATTTTACTATATTTATATTTTTTAAAAAAATCAGATTAGATTTCATACTTACTGACACACAGTTTAGAATGACTACAGGGGACAAGAATTTTGCTGAAAAAGAAAGTTTGTTCATGAAATTATGTGACATTATTATTAACAAAGTTTACACTAATTTGTATACATAATTTTTTTTTTAAATATAATACTGAAAGCAGAAACATTGTCACTCTGAAATAAATGATGTGTGTACATAACCCCCCCCCCCCCTTTTCCCTGGCATGAACCAAGTGGAGAGATAGGGGTTTAAATGATTTTATGTAAACTTATAACATAAATTCAAATCAGTTAATTTTGTTATATTATGTTTTATAAATGCTGTAATTTTGATACTTTAAAATGTTAGAACCCGCCCCCCCCCCCCCTTTTCATATATAGAGATCTTTACTTTATATTTCAAATTTCATGTGCCAATGATTAAATTTTCAATATCATTTAAATTTCTGTTTGTTATTATCGCCATGCTCATGCAGAGGCCACTGTACATAACCTGTTCCCGCGATATTGACACGTTAATTATTTTTTTTAAAAGACTCTGAAACTGTGAAACACTTTTTATGTCTTATTGTTACACATCAGGTTAAACAAAATATATTATTTATATGTCTTCACTTAATGTGTATATATAAACCAAAAATCTACGGTACAATTACCTAGAATTTCGTAAAATTTACACTTGATATTCACATTCTAATGCATTCTTTACGTGCACAAATACACTAACAACAAGCAGCATGAAAATTTACACTAAAATAAAGACTTACCGAACTATAATTCTCCGATTTCCTTTTAAGGCTTTCATCTCGGCAAATTTTCAAAATCAAAATCCACTGACCAATCGTAGACTTCGCTGGAGTCACGTGATTTTATTATAATTTATTAAATTATTCATAAAATATTCCGTGTAAACAATTTATAATTATAACAATGAACATTTAACGATTATTTAATGAAGCCCCAACTTAAACTGAAAGCCGATTGCGATGAAATCCTTGAAATTTAGCGTGGCTATTTTGGGCAAATAATTGAACCGCCATCTTGACCGCCATTACTATTTTGTGTTTGTTTACATAACAAATCACTCTCAAATTGATTAGGCCCCCTATTTTTTTTTAATTATTCATAATTTTCTTACATGTTAGATTTCAACTAAAATCTTAATTAATGTAACTGACACCACGTGATACAAACATCGAAATACATGACTGTATTGAACATCATGTAAATTAAACAACACATAAATGCCTAGTTTGTGAATAATTTAAATGATAAGCACCTGTATTTTGTGCATCTTAGGGCTATTTTTTTGAAATTTCTGTAAATGTACACTTTTTTTTTTACTGCTACTATCAAACCTATATCAGTATATCAGTATATAGGTCCCTGCACAAAGTTAAAGCATCTCTATTTATTTCATTCTGTAATTAATATATATTCATGTTGAGCTGAAAAAAAGAAATCACCGTTTTGTCATGTTTGTGATTGATACAGCTACAGCATCTATGAGGAAATACGTTTTTTTAAACAAAGTCTATTTCAAAATACACCAGTAACTGGTCTAATGGATATTTGCCTATAAAATTAATCTAAACATAAATTTTTGTATACAAAATGTCGAGAGAGAGAGAGAGAAGAGAGAGAGAGATGCAACTGTTAAAAATATTTTAAGATTTAAAAAGTTGTATCTGTTACAACAAGACCTGGTTTTGAAAAAAAAAATGTATTTAGTTTTTAAAACTTTTAACAATTCATAGTTTAAAATCATTTATCATTAAATTTTAAAGTTATGCAATTTATAGCAGATTTGGCTGTTGTGTCCACTTCACTAGGTGCATAAATATATCAATATATTATAAGCATCATATGACATCCAAAAGATTACAGGAAAATAATTTCATTGAGTAAGAATAATTAATGGACCCTATAAAGCAATGATAAACTACATTTGTTTTAAGAACAGAAAGTTGCTTTTATTTTTATAATTGAATAAATGATAATTACATACAAACAATATGCACCTACAATAAATGTGAAATCTGAAGTAAAATGTTATTAAAAATTAAATGCACAAATTGTTGAATGATAATTCAACCCCCCCCCTTCAATCAGTTAAGACACATAATTTAGAAGTAATCCAAGGAAAGTTTATCAAAATGTACATCTGAAAAATAACAAGAGTGGTGCTGTAAAATTCTCCATCCAAGCAGAATAATGGAGATAATCCACGGTGATTAGGGTAGAACTGTTTTATAAATATGTTTTATTTTTGTTTGATGACTCAACATAGAGTTCTGGATAAACAAACCAGTCATCCTTCAGGTTCATAATTACAAAGGTTATAAATCTAATCTACCTCTGTCTATAATCTGTTACTGAAAATCAGAAACCCTGTCTCTTCACTTGGAATTCCATTCAATGGATGAATATTGAATGTATTTGAACAAGATTCAATAAACCATATTTTTGATCAATGATACTCCTCCATGCTAAGACAGACAGAAAGCCTGTTTCAAAATTCCATGCCATATTATTTTTACCCCGTTATTTTTGTGGCGAGGAAGAGATAAATGCTTCTGTTGCACGCATGTAAGGATTGACTTATTTTTGAACAATAACCTATACGGCTCAGAATTACGGTAAATTCTGTATAATCTGGTGTAGGGGTGGTTTAAACCCGGCTTTATATCATTTCCATGGATTTTTGGGTAGAATATCTCGATATTTGAAATATTTCTATGTTACAGAAATGTTTTATGGTAATGATGATTGCATTGATAGATTTTGCAGTATTAAAAGAGCTATTCTGCAAGAAAATTTTTATGGCCATATTGCATGGGGATTTTTCTTTTTGCACAACAATTCTTTAACAGCTGTTCAATATGCCGTTTTAACACCGATATAGCTGTAATATAAAGTTTTTGAAGGTACTTTTAAAATACATAAATGTACATAAGCAGGAATTTTATAGAAACTTTCTAATACTCAGTATACCAAATTTAAATCAAATTTAGGAATTGATGATGATACACATTCCAATTATTTCTAATAATGCTGATTTTCCTAAGGATAAAAAGTATTTCAGTTATCTGATTAATCAGGCTATCTACATGGCCGTAGGAACCGGGGGAGGGAGGGCATGTTCGTCCCCCATCATTTTGCCGCTGTAAAAAATTCTCTAGAAAACATAGCTAATATGTGTTGTCTTAAAAATAATGTCTTATACGTTTTTTTTTTCATTTGATCTTTTTAAACTACAAATCTAAATTTATATATTGTTCCTTTATTAATTACCCATATCTTGTGTTTTGGTATTGTTTCTAAATTACTTATTCCAAGACCCCCATCCCTGTTTTCTTCTCTTCAGTCTTTTGTTAAAGCTTTATTTTGTTTGCGATTTTATATTTTCTTATGGTTTGAGTTTCGATGAAAGATGCCGTGATTTGAATTAAATTGTATTGCATTTTTTCGGCATTTTTAATTCACAATTTAACACCAATATATATCTTTGTTTTTAAATATATCCTTTTAAGTTTCATCCATTTACTAGTATTAAAACTTGTTTTGAAGTGCTGTAATATGAGGAAGCCTATTATCCTTCAACATCTTATATGAGTAAGTCAAGATTAGGTAAACCTTACTCAGTTTTATAGCGTGCAACAGAAATGCGACTCAGGTAATCCCGACTCAACTGGGGTTTAAACCCGGCTTACGTGATCCACGGATCAACCACTGAGCTGTACTTATCTGAGCCATAGATACGCAACTGGCCAACTCAGTAAAATAAAAAGAGTATAGCTCTCAAGGTCAGACAGATGAAAAGGTATGTACCTCCAGGAATATACTTTTTAAAATTTACAAAATAAAATGTTTAAATTTCTCCAAATGATCAACATTTGTATGGTGGTCGTGTCTAGCAGCTTTGCACTTTAAAATGTTTCAATTGTGTAACGCAGTACCTACAGCTTTAATGCATATGCAATATATTAATATCTTCAACTCCTGTTGTAAAACAGCTAGAAGACAATGATTAAAGCTACATACCGACTGAAAGAATGAAAGAAAATCAAAATCCAGGAAAACTTGACCTCATCTAAACACTTCAAGAGCAACTTGCCAATTTGAGATTAAAACCCAATACACATTAAGGGGTCATCAGAAGTAGCTGGACAGTTGATTTTCAATCATCATCTGACAATTTAATTCTGGGATAAGATTCATGAGGTCCCTGGGGCTAGTTTAATTTCACACTGGGCAGATTAAACCTAGCTGTATTGCTTGTAAACCATTGGGATCTTCATTTTAAACATTTGCAAAATTTTTGACAGAATATTTTTAAACTTTAAAGATATATAAATATAGGAATTGATAGAATGTATGTTCCGTATAATTTTCCTTGAATGAACATCCAAGTATATGAAAATGATCACTTCTTATTTGACCCTGAATAACCTTAACCCTGTTTCCCTCTTAAATTCCAAGACAAACAGAATCGAATTGCCCCCAAATTACTCAGACAAATAAGTTAAATGCATCAGACTTTGTTATAAGCTGAATACATTTTTGACCTGTGCAGTTGAACTTTTCTTAAGGTTGATCAAACAATTGCTTATACACCTGTCAATGACTTTCCAATCAACATACACAAATAAATCAGAAAAAACAACCAACCCCATTATTTATGTTTTCCACAAAACAAAGAAACAATAATCAAACCCCAAGTTATCTTAATATCACTCAATCTGTAGATTCCAAATCAGTGACTGCCTTACACATAAAAGCCCTACAGAATGGATCACCCGATGAAGGAACTCTGGCAGGTCTATAAGTAGAAGAGGGATGATAGCAAGGCAGTTTGATGAATGATTGGATTTTTTATAAACAGATCAATGATTTCTTGGACAGTTCAAGGGCTGAAGAAATCACTGAGCAAGTGTTAAAGTGTAGTTTGGTTTAAAAGAAATTTTACAATTGAAAAGGTCTTAAAATAATTTTAAAATGTATTTTATTTGGCATCTTTATCATTTTCTTAACAGGGGTCCATGGGTCACATTGCTCACCTTAGTCTTTTGGCTAGAAATAGTTCAGCATAACTGAAAATGTTTATATTAAAGTGGTCCCAGAGGAGGGAGAGATTTAACAATTAAACTAGAACCTACTCAACCTGAGGATGCCTCCTTCATAAATTCTTTGACTAATAGTGGTTACAGTAAAATTTTCTAGATTTTTTTCCGATATCCCCCATAAAATATGATTTAAACATTTGAAACTACACCATCTGAATAACCAATGTTTCTCCACCCTATCCCCATAAGTCATGAATTGAGCAAATATGCATCTACACTACCTTGGGATGCTTCCTGGACCATATACATTTCATATTTTCTTGTCCAGTGTTTTCGAAGAAGGCTTTTCAAATATACCTTCTTAAAGATGTGACCCTTTATTTGAAGAAACCTGAATCCCTTTTACCAATAAATGATTGATACTTTGTGGCGAGTTTGGTTGAAATTGCATGGCCCAGTGGTTCTTGAGAATAAAGTCAAAATGTGAAAGTTTGCAAAAAAAAAAAGCAGCTATAGTCAGGGACAGACAGATGGTGGACAAATTGTGATCAGAAAAGCTCACCTGAGCCAAAGACTCAGGTGAGCTAAAATTGAACAAGAAACATTTCAAAAATATGCATGTTAATAAAATCCATATATATATATAGTTTTCTGATTAAATTAAAATATAATGATGCATTCTCTTAATCGTATGTGTTTTCTTGCAATATGCACATTCACTATATTCAGTGAAATAGAAATTAGTGTTAGTAGTTTTGTGTCTGCATGTGCATTACTGGATAGAGGAATTTTCAAAATTTTTTTTTAGGTTTTTTGAAATTCATAACTTGCAGAAATTTCCAATTTGCACAATATCAATGGTCTTCACTAAATTTTCTTTCTTAAAATTTCATTTTTATTCTCTTTTATTCATTTGTTTTATTTACATGCAAAATGTTTTGAAAATTATTATCAGCATACAGGATTTAATTTTCAACTTATAAACATAGTAGAGAACTTTCACATAAATATCTTACAAATCATTAACAGACATAGTATTACTTACATTTACTTTATAATACAAGTCATTAATTGACATACTTACATGTACATTATGTACATATTCAGTTATTCACTGATATATTTAGTCATACATTACAATAGAAGTTATTAATACCTGACATACTTATTGTACAACATGTACATTATATGACATATTTACATGTACCTAAAAATGAAATAATTATTATCTAACATACTTACATGTACATTATGTACATATTCACTGAAGCTCTCTATTCTCCGTCTAAAGGCACCTGATCCTCTATGATACATGGTTACACAGGTAAAGATCAAAGAAAACTCTCTTCAATAAAGCATTAGTTTTCCCATACCACAATTAAGTTCCTCAAACTAGCATCAATTCAGATTAGCTCCACAGAACAAAATAAGCATCAAAAATCATTAAAGACACCTCACTTTTTCCCCATTAAATAAGAACGATATTAATGATATTCATAATTCACCAAATCACATATCTCAGAAAACAAAATCTATAATAAGCAGCATCTCCTTGGACCAAAATAAATAATCCTCTGAGAAGAGAAGGTTTCAGGCAATCTATAATCATATTTTGGCAGACAAACATTAGATGTCCTGGGGTCACTTTCTCAGCAGCCTCCCCTTCAGAGCTGCTGTCTAGGAGCTGTCAGGGAGATATTAGGGGGGTTCAATAATACCATATTTCCTGTCAGTACTTGGAACCATATCAAATTCCTGTCCTCGCCAGGTATTTATTTATTTCCTACACATGGGAGTTAATAAGCTGTTATATTTAAAGGTAGGATGTAATCTAACATCACCCTGCACTCTTGTTCAAACATTTTTATGAAATATCAACTTTTCATCTTCGTGCCATAGTCATCAAATGTTTGGAATTTTGAACTAGTGAGTAAATTTGTAAGTCATCTGTATCACAACGCAACTGCAAGATCACACATAGATTTAGCAATCCACAGCTTTTACCAATGTCTCAGCAACCAATAGATTTTATGTCAAAATTTAAGTACATGTATGCCAATATCAGTTGAATTAATTAACATTTACTGAAGAAAAAAAAACCTATGAAGATAATGGTGAATGCTCTATCAATTATTTTGGAGGCTGTTTTTCTAGAAGTAGTCCCAAAATATCTATGACATCTAATCACTTTCCAATTCTGTCCACTAATTGATTCTCCCTATCTCAGACAAGAACAGCCATTATCTAAATAGCCCACATTTGTGGAGGTGGCAAGGAAAAAATGAAAACAAAGCTCTCTTCTGGATCATAGGATCATTACCACAGCATCAGACACAAGATCTTACTGGAATTCAGTTACTTCTATGTCTATTAAAAGCCATCATTGACAAAGTCTAAGCGAAGTGAGTGCCAGTGAATTTGGGTAAACACAAGGAAAACAGAAGAAAGCTACTTAGCACAGGATACGAGACCAAACAAAACTCAAATGAATCTCAAACCAATGTTTTAGTCTTATACCTGCATGATTCCAAAAAATTCATGGAAACGGCCACTTGAGAGATAAAATGTGAATTTTATAATATAAACTTTAACTGCAACTGCACTCACTACGTACTTCATATTTTCTACTTAACAGAAAGTATCCAGATATAAACAGGCTCTTTCCTTATCAGAAGTTTAGTCAAAGACCATGATCCCTTGGATTAAATGGTATTTTATTCCTCCTATCAAAATACAATTAATGTCTTAATTAATTCCGTAAACTTCCTTCACCTTGAAAGATATTGATCCTTTTAATTGTTAATTTCCTTACCTTCGGTAAATTCAGATGCAATCATAATGATCCCGTATTCCACTGATACATCAGTTGTCATTTTATTCCAAACTAGAGAGGATTCTGTTTACGCAATGTTTTTCATTTTTTGAAGATCACATTTTACGTACTATGTTTCAAATTATCCATATTTGTTTCAAGTGTAAATGATTACCTCCAAGCTTTTAGGTAAACAATTAATTGTAAGTTTTTCAAAACTGTTTGAAAAGACCTTTAAACTGCAGAACAATGTGCTCAAAAAGAAACAAGTGTGACACAAATAAAAAGTGGAAAAAAACAATGGTCAATGAATCGCTTGATTGGCGGCCAATAAGAGATCTGTAATGCACAAATGCAGATGTCTCAAACCGCTGGCTTTTATTGGTCTAGACATTAGACCAGGGCTTCCTGTAGTCCAGTGTTGACTAATACACACCAGTAGTCATTTCCTATGTAACAAGTTCATCAAAGTTAATGTCATTATCAATTAGCTAAAATTCAAAACATATCAAACTATCACAGCAGATTGCATAACAGTGCAACCACAGTATCTGAAGAGCCAAGATCCCAAGGTGATTTTACTCCCATTACATCAAATATACAGTCTATATCTTTACACAGTGATAGACTGTGCACATAATGTATCTTTAATTAAAGCATTGCCAGAGTTATCCCAAAAAGAACACTTTGAATATATAGTACAGTTCTTATAAAGGCATTTAAAAATTGGAATCATCTTTCATGAGGAGGGCTTAAGAAAAAGGTTTGTTTTTTTTCAAATGTGATTGAATATTCAACATCTCTTGTACAGTATAATAATCCAAACCTTTAACTCTATATAAATGGTCATGGTTGTTGCAAAACTCATTGTTATGTAAAATACTAAAATGTACACTAATGGTTTTTATAAATTGATATATTAATTTCAACAGAGTATACAGCTGAACTTTGGTATCTCAAAACCATGGATATGTTTTGTTTCTGTTTAACGTCCCTCTCAAGAGTTTTTCACTCATATGGAGATACCACCATTTTCCGGTGGAGAGCTGCAAAATTATACCTATATTCGGCACTCAGAGCCATTGAGCAGTGAGGGATCTTTTTCGTGCCAAAACTTACTGTGACACAGGACCTCAGTTTATACGCTCTCATACAAAGAACCAGTCTCCATGTCCCATAGTGGGACCATGGATATGAAATGATTTGGAAATCCAACTGTTTAATAGAGAGTGCAGCGAGCTCAATAGACTAACCTGTAAGAACAGAGGAAATTCGGATTGAAATCTGTACATACGTCAGCCAAATTTCTCTGTGCAACATTCCCAGAATTCCTGCACTACCCAATGTCCTTTGCGCGAATATTGCCGAATAAATAAATAAATAATAACGTAAAGCATATATCAGGCTTTCAGTTTGTAGAAATCTTTCAAAGAAACAAGAAATAACTCTGCAATGTTTTTCGACAAAAATTGCACTAGTTCTATAGTTTCAAACAGACGCTCAGCTGTCTCCGTAAGCTCCGACGAGCTTTGTGACGTCCTATGACGTCACAGCTAGTTGAGATGTCTCATGTGGCTGATCTCAAGTGTTTTTGATGGTACAACTGCGCTCGCCCCAACGGTCACACCGTAAAACATATTATTCTGTAAGTTCTTCAATGTCAAATCTCTATATCTCAAATTCTCTGATTTTTCTTGTTCACTCAGATTCCATCAAATTCAAAATAGTGAGGTTTAACTGTAACTTATAACAAGAGATAGGTGTCACAATTCAAATCACAAAACATGGCACATCTAAAGTACAGCACATAAATCAAGTTCCCAATTACCAAAAAGTAACCCTAACCTTACAATGTCCTTCAAAACAAAAAGTACAAAGAGGAAAAATTAATTATAACATAAATGTGGGTTCAAATTTCCTTTATCAAAAATTCATTCATCTAGATATGAAGTATATATGTCAATTAATTAAGCTTTTCAAATTTTACACAGAAATGAGGAAAGTTACAGATGCAGGGAGGAGAGAAAAAATTTGGTCTAACTTTTTAAAAACTTTTGAACTTAAGATTTGGTATCCTTACTACACCAATATCGAGTACATGAAACCAACACTATCTAAGATGTGAGAAATGAGGATTACCTAACTTTTATATCCTGAAACAACAAAGTATCTTGGAAGTTTTTTCTTTCCTTTTTAATTTTGGAAGGGGGGGGGGGTGTCTCAGATCCACCTAGTTCCAGAATCGGGTGGTTGACTTTACAAATCAATTTTTATTATTTGCAATTTATACCATGGCTTTTAAAATGGACATTCTGACTAATTCTTTTTCATTGTTAACTGCTTCTCCCTTAAGTTTTCTATGCAACATAATCAAAGGGCCCCACTTTAGCAAAGGACATTACAGGATGAAATTTTTACCTATCCAAAGCTAATCTTTTGGTGATTAGTTCAGAGTCAGATGTAGCAAACGGGAGAAATACCCAAAGAGAATTTTTATAGAGTTTTGCTTTTTAATCCCTAACCTAGAAACTTTGCACTCTTTTGGGTTAAGATTGAGCCAAGTAGAGCAAAGGGAAGAGAAAACATGCTCCAGACAAGGATTTTACACAAGGAGGTCTTCTAACCTTGACCTTTTACATAGAAAATAGATTCAAGATTAAGGTAAACCCTCTGTAAAAAGACACTTTATTATTGAAGCGTAAGTTAAACTGGGCTATGGGGAGAGAGGAAATATGATCCACACACACACACGCAGAGATTTTTTTCAACCTTGACCTTTGATCTAGAAATTGGGTCAATGCATATCCTCTATCTATGGGTACTTCTCTGGTAAAGTTTGAGCCCAACTTGGCCAAGGTGAGAAAAAATATACTTCAAACTACATGTACTTCAAACTAGAACTTGACAGAGATTTTTTGACTTTTACCTTTTCTCTACAAAATTTGAAGGTCACTTTACTCCCTTCACTCATTGGCTATCTGTGGATGTAGTTGAAGTCAGAATGGGTGAAGGAGAGAGATAAAATATTCTATTCAGACAATAAAATCAGATGGATGGACAGACATGAACACATTGATGACTATAGGGCACCCTTGGATTGGGACCCAAAAAATAAATACTGTAGATCACTAAATTTTCGCGACACCTTATTTTCGCGAGATAGTCGTTGACTCTTTATTAGCGAGACAAAATTTTCACGAATTGTGGTTATTGCTCTAAATAAGCTTAAGGAATTCTATTATACACGAGAATTAAATTTTCGCGAGCATACCGTCTCGCGTTATTACGCGAAAATAAAGTTCTCGTGAATAAAAAGTAATTTACAGTAACTGAGTGCTAAACCATAAAATGTTTTTTCTCAGGTTGTATTGCTCTAGCATCCTGATTTTATAAAGGTAATGTGCGAGTCAGTATCAATAATAGAACACTCATCAAATCTAAGTTTATGGTTGACCAGATCCTCAGATCACAAGTACGTCATCAACTGAGACAAAAACGGGCCAATGTCACCTACATATGTCTTAAACGACATGTTAACTAACAAAAATTGTGAGAATTCTGACAGCATCTTGTTTTATTCATTCACACAAAACACACATTAAGGCTGTTCAGGTCAAGGGTGACGTCAGATCGGGGCTTTTTTTTGCTTGATGATGTCCTCACCTTATCCATTTAAGTTTGATCAGATTTTTTATAAAAGCACTTTTAAATGACAGATACATTTTTCTTTTCAATAAATTGTAATTTGTTCGATATTCCATGCTAAAAAGCAGCATTTCTATAAATTAATATTACAGAACACATTGTCTCAGTAAGGAATTTTAAGTACAAGTTAATTAATATTTCACCTTTCGTTTTAATTCATAATTACTTGACACCCCGAAAATATTTATAATACGACTTTGATTTATCTTGATTAATCAATAACACTTCATAAGAGATAAGTTAATCAGTGGATTTGGTGATAAATGCGGTTGATATGTTGATATGCATTGCTAAGGTCAACCCCTGGTATCAGTCAATGACTTACTCTGAATGAATCAAACAATCAATATTTAAATTTGACTACGGATTTCTATTTCAACGTCCTTATCGGTGAAATCATCACCTATCACAAAATACATGCTTAACTTCACAGTATGTATACTAATAATAACAATAATTCGTAAAACCAATTCACTGATCGGTATCAATTAGATAACACCTAGATATTGTGGTTTTATTGCGCTATACTGTTCATTGTTAATCTGTTGTTATTTGGTGTGGGAGTTTTGATTTGGTTAGATAACTATAGATACATGTGTAAAAGTCTACCCAAGGTTTACAGTTCCATATTTTTCCACGAATCACCACACACTTCAAATAGAGGGATCAGTGGATTAAAGTCAGGGCAAATCGTAATGTCTTTGTCCACTCCGGGTCAGTGATTAACAAATCATGGAATAAAAATAACATGACTCCCACCTGAACCTGAAAGCCCAGTACCAAATGACTTCATATTTGTATGTTAATTTCACAAAGGACATGAATTAATGAAAAACATGTAACAATAAATTAAGCAGTTTTCTAGACGAATAGATTCTCTCTCACAATTCGTACCACTAAGATTACTTGCTGAATATACAAATTCTGATCTTTATTTACTTCTTATGAAATATGGCCAATGAAAGAAAATCTTGGGACAATTAAGCGAGTATGAAATGTCTCAATAAACTAAGATCCTGGAGACTTGATGGATCCAACTAAGTCTGCGACACAACAGTGATTTATTTCACATTCCTAGCCTTATTACATGATATGAAACATAACCTGTGCAACGTACATGATAAAATAAAACCAAATATTTGGAATGAAACTGTAGCTATTTGGTTATATTCCTAACATTCCACTTAATTTTTATAAAAATGTCCAATTTTAGAATAAAAATCAATAACTTTATGACCTTGGTAATGCTTAAAAATAAGGGAGAAAAATATTCAAGGGTTAAAAAATCTCCTGGTTTTGAAGAGTCCTACTGCAAAAACTTCAGATTGCAAAAAATACTCTTAATGTGGTAAACTGCTATATCCAAGAAAAAAAACCTTTGGCACCTGTGTGAGAATAATTATTTGTTTTTTTCAGTGATTGTGGTCGTGACGTACATTTCTTTATCATCATTAACACAGAAATGTTGGAGACTGTGACAGCTTTATTCCTGAGGAGCACCTCAACCCTTCACTTATCGGACAGGGGGAGGGGAGGAGCTCCCTCCATCAACAGAGTACAATAGACAACCTTCACCATCAAACGGACCATCTGGGACAGCATATCAAACTGTCCTATATACTAGGCATGTCCAACACATTCTTCAACATTTCTTAACATACTACAATACATGTAAGTATCATTAAGTGAAACAATTTCAGTGCAAGACAAAATATATCAGTCTTTTAAATAAATGTTAACAGGATTTTTAAAAGTTTGAATCTCTTAAACACTTAACAACCTAAAAGGGAATTTCTAGTTTCAAAAACTTCATATAAACTTAAAGTTTGACACTTGATATTTTTTATGCAAGCAACAATTTACACAAATTAATATGCAATATCCACAACAGCATTTGTATGCCCCAGTAATCGAAGATTTGGGGGTACATATAGTTTTTGCCCTGTCTATCCGTCTCTCTGTCCGTTTGTCCGCAAAAACAATAAACTTTTCCATAACTTTTGAGTGAGTGACTCAGCTAATGGCTTTCATGTTTCACATGTGTATTCCTTGTGACAAGACCTTTCTTTTGGTACCACCTAATTTGACCTCATGACCTTGACCTTAAAGTTTGACTCACTTTCCCCAAAAATTTCCAAACTTTAATCATTGCCATAACTTTTGAATTGTCGGTGCTAGGTACTTTCATTCTTCACATGTGTACTCAATGTCACAAGACCTTTCATTGGGTGTAGAAATATTTGACCTATTGACCTTGACCTTTGAGTTTGGCCAAGTTTTTGAAAACTTTATCCTTGACAAAAGCTTTTGAACCAGAAGTATTTGGGCTTTCATATTTCACAGGTGTATTCCTTGTGACAATACCTTCCTTTGGATACCAACAATTTTGACCTTTTAACCTTGACCTAGAGTTTAACCCACTTCAAAAAATTTAACTCTGACCTTAACCTTTGAACCGATAGTCCTAGGGCTTTCAAATTTCACAGGTGTACTCCTTGTGAGACCTTCCTTTGGGTAACAAAGATTTTGACCTTTTGACCTTGACCTTATAGTTTAACTTGCATTTGAGAAATTTCAACCCTCCCCATAAGCTGCCTTACTGGGCACAAGTGTTTCAAAAACACATCTTGTACTTTTTATTTTATCCACCAAACAGTTCAACATTTTGCATGTGAATTGAATAACCAAAATTGTACATATGATATATATCATATGGTTTCGGTTTATTGGTGGTCATTGCGACTGCCTCAAAAATTGTGAAAATAAATTGCCTATAGAAAAGAGTAAAAAATCTTAAATAATCCCTTGCGTTAAAAAGAAAATATTTAAGAGGAACTGAAGAATGAGTATGCAAATTATTTCATCCAATTCATTGTCCATTTAGAAGACAGGGGTCCATTTTCGGAATTTTCTGACAAACAAGCGCACATTGTTTGGATACAGAGGAAATCAGGTATGTACATTCCTACAGAGTAGATCAATGGGCAGAAAATGACATAATTCATATCTAGCTGTGCCATCATTCAGAATTAAATGGATTAAGGAGAGGGCTCTGTTTAATCAGGGTAGATGTGACCACCTTCTGGCATTATCTGGTCTCTGATACACTTAATTAAGCCCCCAAATCCACAGGTATTCCAGCTTGTTTTACCTGCCATCAATGACAACAGCAAACTCCGGGATTTCTTCCTAATCTTCAATAATCACAGAAATTTATATACAACTTAAATAAAACCTACCTCATTTCAACCTGCTTATTACAAAATTAAGCGTTTATCTAAGGTACTCCCATGTCATGCTGGAAACTTTCAGGAAAAAAATCCCTGTCGTGACCATACCAATTTTTGAAAAATATGAATTTCCATTACTTTATGATAAACATATTAAAAGTCATATCATATTTCCATAGAAAATGATGTATGGCTGATTATTTCTTTGATAAAAAAATCTTTGAACTTTGTAATTTGTGAGTTCAACTTTCCACCTGCTCTTCACAAACACAATTTCCCGACTAATGGGTATGTTTTGTGGATACCTAATGGGTTGGCTATTTTAGCCAAGTTATTTACAACTGACTTCAAGGGGGGACCCTGAACAAGGAAGATTCATGAAGATGCTAAATGATCCAACACATCAATTTGTACCAAACATTAATTATGTAGACCTCTCAGAATGTTAAATAAATTAATCTGTTATCTTACTTAACCCCCCCCCCCTTCACGCAAAGTCCGAACTCTTTCTCCTGTTCCCATTACAATTCATTTTAAAATTATAATTTATATGCAGCCAATTTTTAAGTACTCATATAATAATAATATATATACATTTTTATGTTCAATAAATATAGAAAATTTATGCTAGCCTAACACATGTACCACTTTCTATATCACTTACTAGGAAAGAAATACATGTAAATAAATTAGAGACTTCTGCGATTAATAACACTAATTAATACACAAAATATTAATCATAGTGTCAATTAATTAGTCAATAGTAGGAAAGAAATGGTTATGTTGACCTAAATATATATAAAAGTCAATTCAATGAGTTTCATTGCCTTCGTACATTTTACGATTAATATCAGGAATTTAGTGTAAATGGAACACATTTTTTTTTTCAATACTCAAGGGAAGCTTAACAAATTCAATTTGAATATAAAATTTCAAACTTACCAATAGCTGTCTTTCTGTTGGTAATGTTCAGAAGCAGGACAGATTTCACAAATCTTCTACATCTGAATAAACTGTTGCAGGTGCTTGCGATAATTAATTTCACTTTTATTTAAAGTTCGAATGATTGAATTGTCACAGTTCTGTTTTTATTTAATTGTAAAATTCAAATCAAAATTAAAGAATTCTTCCTGAATGAGTTTGTTTAATTACAGACTTGTATGTGAATATCTTCCAAGAATCCTTCTTGAAGAAAACTTTTAAATAAATTCCCTAAATTTAAACTTTAAAAATCAAAACAAAATCAAGTATCTTTATCCTCTAATCCACAAAATGAAGTTAATCAAATCTCAATATTATTCCAAAGAATCACCACAAAAAAATCAACAAATCACAGCTGAATCCTCAACAAAAACACTCGCGATTCCAAAACACGATCAAAAATCCACTAATTAACCAAAGTCAACACATGAATATCGGACCTGAGGTGTGAGGGGTCAGCTCTGAACTGGCCAGTGGACAGGTATAACATGACGGCATTGGACTCTGTCGCGGACACATCACGGTGACAATAAACAGAATTTATTGTGTTCCCATTAGTTTATGTTGACCATTTGTTATTGATGTATTTATTAGTACGCTTTTAAGTGTCACCCTGTGAGTATATATTGTTTCTGTTGAAAATTTAAATGTCTGTATATAATCACTCTAAACCTGATTATCCTAACTGGATTAGAAGATTTAGTTAAAGTGGGAATTGTTACAGTTTTTTTCTCCCATAATTCTGTGGATTGGTTTATAAGAATCTGGTTCATTTTCATTGGTTCTCATTAGTTCATTTGTGTAGATACAATCACTTTCCTTAATCAGACTGATTGGTTCATAATTACATTCTTATCAATCTAACTATTTACAGATTAAATTAATACAATAAACATTCCTTCATGTTATTAAAAAATATCTTTAACATAGAAAAAATAAACAATGCATGTACTATAATCTTTTTTCAAATTCTCACTCCCTTACAAAATGGATTGTCGCAATCTTTTTCAATTTGTTAATGATTCAATTGAAACATTTAAATTTTTGCAACTCAAATTAACTAGCTATTTCGAAGATGGAGAATTTATCTTTTTTTCATCTTATCTTTTAATTATGTTTTTCTTTTAATAAACTATAAAATAAAACTATGATAAAATTGAAAACAGGAATATTAAATACTGTTATCACAATTAAGCTCAAAAATCGATTCTTCAAAAGGACTGACAATTCTTATCAATTTTTTTCATAAAAATTAAAAAATTATGAATAATTTTTTTTTTTTTGTGGGGGGGGGGGCAAATATTGATGATGGAAACTGGCTAAACAGCACTTCTATCTACAACAAAGATTTGATGCAACAGATGGCTGAATTCTGAGCCTATTCCTCATAATAACTGATGCTATTTTTGACAGAAGATTCCTTATTCTTGTTTTGACAGTGTTGTCAAGTATCTTGTTTTAAAAGTTGGGGGAAAGAAAAAAGTGCATTATCTACAAACATGCAGTGCTTTTTTCATAGAACCTTGGGACATCAATAGGATTTCTGATAAACATCTCGACACAAAAGCTGTCGTAATCAGCCAGACCAAAAGTACAGCGCAGTAGATCAGTTCCAGAAGCACTATAGCTTATACAAAACCTTTAGCTCTTTCTGCACTTCTGATATTTAAATATAGATTTTAAAAACCTTATAACAGATACTTTACATAAACAAAAAAAAACAACAGCATTAGATCCTTTTTTCTGTTTGGTTTGTACATTGGTCTTTAAAATGCCATATTTCACAAACTGAAGATGATTGAGTAATATTAAGTACATGTATGTAATTTAGTATAAGGACATGTAATAATGACCTCAAAGCCAAAAAACGGCCATTTAATTATTGCAGGATGTGCAAACTAGTTACACCAAGTTTAAACAGATAAAATTCCATCTTACCTCCAATTCAAAGATAGGATCCATCATTGTGTAAGAGAATTAAAAATCATATTATACACCTGGATTTAGGTAATCACTGTTCAATAATGTGTTAATCTTATTAAGTGAGAGAGGTGTCTGGCTCAACGACCACTTTATCTACTACTGATAAACTTGAAGTACTTATCCAAAATCACAACACATATGACGGTTATCAATTTTAATATTGTGGAATAAAAATTACAATGCTCAATCAATTTAGCTCAGGTTAAGAGGCTGAAAATGAAGCCATTCAAAGAGTGTCAGATGCACTGGATCTAAAGGCCTTCATTTATCAGAGCTAGGCCAATATTGATCCATTCATTCTAATCCAAAATCTGCAGCCTTTATTGTTTAGCAGCAGCATTATGTACCCCTACTAACCTCCAACCAACTTCAGCTCTTTTGTATAAGCACTGACATTAAATTTTTGAATGAACATCTTTTCTGGTTATAAAAATGACAAACTTGCTTCAAGCATATTTATCAGGTCAATTTAATGAGTAAATTGACTAAAATACCATGAAGGATACATTGAAAATGATTATGTCAACTTCACAGACAAACTAAGGACAGGGTCCATGGACAGACATATCAACAAATGGACAACATGCAGAGAAAGATAAAACTTTACTACCCTTGTTTTATCAATAGTTAAGACTTGTAAAGTTACACAATCAAGATCTGATGAAAATTACAGCAATAAATACGAGAGTTTAAGTAAACCTATTGACCACACAATCCTAAGATCAAAGCCTGGACAAATATACTACAGTATCCACTGAACTTCTGTGGGTGGATCTCCGATCTAGTCGGTTAGCAAATTATTTACTAAAATGAACATGTAAGAGTTATTTCCCTTTGATTGCATTTAGTATATGAAAAGGCAAGCATTTATCATTTGTTTTTTTGATCAGGTTTGAGTGTATGATTTAGTGGTTGGGATATGTATTCAGATTCATATTTATAATTTACTTACTTTGCAACATTTGTATACGAACTGTTTGTTGAATTGAAATTTTCTAAAAATATCCTATTTTGAATATTTTCATTTTCCAAAAAATCAATGTAGTACCTCAATTCATTAATATGTTAATGAAAGGATACTGGAATAGATCAGAATAATATGATAATAAAATTTATTTCATCCACTGAACTGGTTTATAAATTTAAATCAAAATTGATTGTAATACACAGTAAAATTATCGTTTACTTTTTTTGTTACATGCCAGTAAACAACATCGCTATCTGATTTATTGTTTATTATGAATAATGAACCCAGTACACGGACATTCAACACATTCTAAATCACTCATCAAAGCTTAAACTTTTTTAAAGTGATAAGGAAAACATTAAAATTAATCGTCAAATAAAACACCTGGCTTTATTTTTGTAGAGGAAGCTTTAAGACATTTAAACATAGAAGCATACTTACTGTAATCCTAGCCTTTCTCAGGAGATAAATAGTTACGTAACTTATCATTTTCGGGAGCTTATAATTACAATTTATTATCTTGTACATGGCCTTGTACTTATCTATGATGAGTATGATTATGATTTTTATGTTGTTTAAGAATTATATTGTGATGCAGGCATGATCACTACTAATCTAACATTTCCTGTGTCTATAAAACTGTTCGTGGCTGACTATTACCCATTCAGATGCAAGCTAGTGCAAAAGCCACATTTTTCAGTAGAAAACGCTTGATCTGTTTAAGTTTTAAAAATAAATATGCAAGTCAAATGAAGTGCATGTTAATTTCCTTCTCAGATAAGAAACCCATATCTTATTGTCAAAAATTATACTTTAGTTATTTATCCAGAAGGGGCATGGTGTTTTTTTTTAAAGATATATACATGTACTATAAAATTCTATGAATATTTGATACACCAGAATTAACTTTGACATTTTGAGAGCAAGTTCATCTAAAAAGGGTCATTCCAATAAACATGCTCTAATTTGAATTAATGTACTTTATGCCTGCCCTTTTTTTTTGTTCTAACTCATTTCCATGTGAGAACTGCACTGACAGTTACTAATCAAAAAATAACACTTGATACTTGTGACTTGTACTATGAATAATTCATATTCCTCACAAGAAATCATATCATTATTAACATCCTTTTAGACCTCATGCACTCACAGTCAAAAATAAAAGAAAAATATCAAATGATTCAATAACTCCCTTACCAGTTTGACATTTCCATTTTCAAACTCCACAATAGCCAATGCAGGTACGGGTGTTTTCTTTTTCCTCAGGGTCATTGACACAGACCGCGTAAAGTGGTGGAACCTCCCATGATGTGTCTCCTCTCCCTCACATTCTATACCCTCCTCTGGCAGGGTGGACCGCCGCTTACCCTTCAAGGTCAGGTGGAGGGTGTCACTGATGTGGTGTATAGTATCCCACGACCACCTCCGTTTATGTAGATAACCCAGCAAAGACGGACTCTCGGTCTCCACTGACATTCGCCTGTGTTTCAGTCGGTGCAGATCATTTTCCACTTTTTCCACCTCTACCGATTTTCGACGCGGATGAAGATGCTTCACGTCAATTTCCACTTTTTCCGTCTCCACAGACATCCGTCGGTGTTTTAACCTATGGACGTTGACGAACACTTTGTCAGTTTCTACGGACATTCGCCTCTGGTGCAGTCTCGGCATGTTTTCTCGGTGTCAATGTTCCCAACTAGCCATTACCACAGCAGAAGTTGTAAATTCCCTTTAGAACAATCTGGCCCCTACAACAAAATGTGGAGTGGCTATCATAAACAGGAAAAGTAGACACAATCAACTCGGGACGACAATTCGATAATAATAGGGATATGTATAAATATATATCTCAGGTTTCCTTCACTCACAAATATGCCTCACCTATTTAGAGAACAGTTAGGGACCCACTGTATTAAATTGGTTTAAAATCTTTTATTATCTTTCGGCGACAAATTGCTGGATTTAATCCTTTTCTAAAGCACTCCAAATTGTAAAAATAAAATTAGTCCATAAAGTGAACATATTATGTCCTCAGTGCTGTTTACTTATTTACTTCTTTTACTTATGCTAAAATATTTTCCCACTTCAGAGCGATTTTTAAATTTCCTCAAGGATTTATTTGACTTCCATTTTTTACGGTATTGATTTGAAAATAACTTGTAATAACAGTGGACCTCATGCCTATCACTAACGTTTATGTCCACGTAACAAGGAAATCTATTTCCTTCTGCGTTTAATTTTTTTAGTATTCATTCCACTATTTTAATCTTTTCCTTGGTGATTCATATATGCATGCATTATCCATATTAAAGATCAATCCACAGATTGCATATATACACTTGTATACATTTGTAGAATAAAACAACATTTCTTTTAGTTTTAATAAAGCAACTCTTTATTTACTATCTGTGACGAACCCATTTTTTAAAATAACAAAAGATAAATATTTCAATTCATGCATACCAGACTATTATTGAGGCAGAATGTGGGACATTGTGTCATTAAACACTGCAATAACAATTACCCATACTCTAATTTCTTAAATGTTTGCAAGAATTATGTAACTATTTGATCCAACACCCCCCCCCCCCCTCTTTCAGCTACCTGCCGTAAAGTTGAGCCAGGAATTACGGAGCAGCACTTGTCTTGCAAATCATGTTTTGTGGCAACCAAAGAGAGATAGGTCACTGACCATAAATGACCCACGTCCAGAAGTGACCTAAGTAAAGAAAAAAAGTAAATAACTTCAAAAGTCTGAAGGGTAATAATCAGTTTTAAGATAGTTTAAGTCGTGCATTCTAAAATGAAATAAAATTCATATAACAAGAGATTTTTTTCTGCCAAAGCTAACAGGTGTTTTTTCTCCTATATTCAGCACAGACTTAAACATGGTGTTGAGCAGATCATAAAATTTATTTTAAGTGTCCATATGCTTAAAACGTTTTTGGTTAGTTTTTTTAACAATTTAAGTGTACAGTACATAACTACTGAATACTGAGTGACAGTATCAAAATTTTCATAAGCATGAAGAGAAGGGAAGAACATTGTAAGAACACAAGCACTATGCTTCATAGCTTTATCAAGGTATGATCTTAATATAATCTAGATTGCAATGGGATAAGCACTTTGAAATAACAGCATTTTGAGAATCAGTTTCAATACACAATGCATCAGGAGATACAGTACATGTTACAATGTGTAACTTCTTTGTTAAAAATTGCATCTGATGCAACAGCTCACATGAAGGACTTTAGTGCACTCAGAATACGTACCACTTATATTCTTTCTTTTTTCAGGATATAAATAAATATTAAGGATTAATGGGTCAAGGATTTGATACTTATTGTTATGTCAACTCTATATCTCTTCCTCTCTATATAATAACCTTATAATTTTTGCCACTACAGTACTAATTATAGCTTAGGAGATGATAATAGTTAACAAATACATGTTATGCTACTCTTAAAAGGAAGCTTCACTTATAAAATGACCTTGAGTAAACCAATATTATATGGTACAGGCTGATACATGTATGGGTCTTCTTATTAGATGATATCCTGCATTTGACTTCTGGTTTACATATGCAACTCAAGAACGTACAATGTATTACATGTACTAACTTATTTGGATGAAGTAATTTTAAAGTATATGTTTTCCTTCTTCCTGATTTTACATTTTTTTATCAGTGTTTCATACTTCTTACAAGGTGTGAATAATCTTGCCTTCTGGCTCTAAATCTACCTGCTACCCTATTTTAAATCATATTTTAAGGAGGCAAACAGCAAGTAATGTGATTGTACGTACTTATTAAAATAATATATTCTTGCTTAGGCCACACAAAAATAATTTTTAACATTCTCATCTTCATTTGTTCAAATATATTGCTGTTTATTAATTAAAATACAATGTATACACAGCAAATAATGGGACTTTACTATCCTTAGGTCGCTGGTTCGAATCCCACTGTTGGATGTGGAGACCTGTCCTTGGGATTAGACTGTAAAACGAGGTCCCGTGTTGCAGTAGGTGCTGGAACGAAAAAGATCCCTCCCTGGCCTTAAGTGCTAATTATAGAAGAAAGTTTGCAACTCTCCACCAGCAAGTGGTGGCATCTCCATATGAGTGAAAAATGCTCAAGAGGGCATTAAACAACATAGTATACAATCAATCAAAAATTGGAGGGATAAAGATTAAATTTTGAGAGGAATGATCTATAGCGTGAATTTAAAAATTATATTGAATATATGTGGTCATTCTTTTTATTATGTCTACAAATTATTACAAGGTGTACACCCTTTATTAAATGTGAAGATCAAGGGTATATCTACTCATGGTCTGAATATACTAGGTACATAGACAAGAAATTGTTGTGCAATTTCCTTGGTAGGGTAAGCTTTCCTTTTTTTCTTGAACGAAAATTACCAAGCCAAGTGAAGGAGAAACAAAGATTTTTTTAGTTTTTGCCTGATCAGTTACACATTTTCTCCCATTTTATTCATTTTTAAGTTATTACTTCTATATTTCCGCGATAAATCACTAAATCCTTTGCAATAATAAAACCTTTTAATTTTCTGCAGGTGATGGCAGAAAACCATTAAAGATGCCAATTAATTCATCACTCCTAAATTTTCATGACTTATGAAAATATTTTGAAATTAAAATCATTACTTTTTTCCGCATCAAAACCCAACACAAATTCAACTTCATTCAGTTATTTTTTAGAAGCTAAACAACCATAAATTCAGAAAAATGTTTATAAAAGATGCTCCCTTTGTTTGCAATGAATGAGGTGGCTCAATCTCCATTATAAACACGAATCTATTTGACACATGAGATATATATCAAAACATAAACACAAGATGCCTCTGGAATGCAGAAGTAGGCCAGCAAATCCTGGATCCCATACAGATCAGAGCATTATAACCTCTTTTGCCTTGTTTAAAATAAGAAACTAGAAATAAGTCCATGGTATACATATCCCCCACTCAGGGATCATAAGTAATGTAACATCAGTGTATGAAGTTTGATGAAAATGATTTGAATACTTTCTTTGCACAATTAATAGTAAAAGCAAAGTTCATAGGGATGGTCAAGGTAAAACTAAAAATTGGACACAGTAAATATGGAAAATCCTCACCAAATAATGTTACAGTATCAGACGAGTGCATAATCTCATTAAAAGTGTGTGTCAGAATATACTGTAAACCAAGTATTATACGCGTGCGATAAATATCCGCGAGTTCCGCGAGTAACCTCTGCTCGCGGATATTTATCGTCGCGAACCAGTTGTTCATTATATTCCTATATTATGTTTTATTTAGAGTTATTTGCCCTTTTTTCAATACCGATCCCGACGGTTCAATAATTAATCACGGAAGAACTCTACTGTTATTGTACAAGAAGCAGTTGAAATTAAATTTCAAACATTCAGAAAAAATAAAAACGAATGGCAAATCTAAAAATGATTAAAATGTCAATAATCATTTCAGCTTGTGTTATTATTGTTCATTTATTGTTACAGACGAGTCGAGATCCGAGGTAGCCTTGTTAATTACGGCTAATTATGGCCCAGTCCAGCTCTGTCCCAACCATGTATAATAATTGCCCCTTGGCTATGTAGATCTTGAAAAGCGTCGATTACCCGATTAGTATGAGGCACTTTAACAATTGAGAGTTTTAAATCAATTTTAATCTCCTAGATTTTTTCCCGATTTTCATCTGAGCGTTGTGAAAATGTGTATATGGAGTATACTCATGGTAAACATTTTACCCACTTTAGGGGCGGATATAAGATTTTAAATTGACGCAATGCACAGAATGTCTTGAAAAATGCGTAAGCAGACCTCACGCTACCATTTTACCTAGTTTATGGGCGGATATAAAATTTTAATTTGATTCAAAAATACTCGTGGAAATAAAAAAAAATGTGACTACTCGTTCGCGGATATTAATCGTCGCGGATTAGTTCTCTAGCGGTCAGTCGCGAATAAAAAATGACGCGTATAATAATTGGTTTACAGTATTCGGTTTGATAAAAAAATATCTAGAATACCAGTCAAGTAGAGTTTGCATAAAGTATCTGAATTGTTTCTTTAGGACTGGGATAAAAATGCAGATTGTCAGGACAGATGGAAGGACAGACATGACAAATCCTATATACAGTGGCTGCAACGTTATTAATGACAACTTACACGATCGATCACGTTACACGAACGATTCCGCACGATTAACGCACAATTAAACCTGTTACACGAATGATCTTTCACGCACACGATTCTACATGTTACACGATCATACACGATTGCTAATGCAAACGCACGATTCTTCACTCAAAATAGTTCAAAATATTTAGGAATCAATAATTTTCAAAACGAAATATGGCTTAATACTGATTTTAGATTTCAAAGAATTATCAATATTATATCATTGACTTTGAAAAATAAAAAATAAAAAACGGAAATGAATATTTCTGGAACTAAATACATGTACATGTACGACTTATTCATTATTTTAGATTATAATTATTTTATAGGTAATTCTGAGACTAAAACAAGAGGCCCAGGGGCCACAGCGCTCACCTGAGCACATCAGGCTTGAATTTACTCCACCCCCCCCCCCAGGCGTTCATCATTTGAACAAACTAGAATCTACACTACCTGAGGATGATTCCATATAAATATCACTAATCATAGCTTTGAAGTACTTGAAAAGAAGATTTTAAAAGGTTTCCCTATATATCCCTATGTAAAACTTGGGTCGGCCATTTTGGCCCCACCCTTGCCCCGGGGGTCATGATTTGAACAAACTTGAATCTACACTACCTGAGGATGATTCCACATGAGTTTCATCTTTCCTGGCCCAGTGGTTCTGGAGAAGATGATTTTTAAAGATTTTTCCTATATATTCCTATGTAAAACTTGGGTCGGCCATTTTGGCCCCACCCTTGCCCCGGGGGTCATGATTTGTACAAACTTGAATCTACACTACCTGAGGATGATTCCACATGAGTTTCATCTTTCTTTGGCCAGTGGTTCTGGAGAAGAAGATTTTTAAAGATTTTTCCTATATATTCCTATGTAAAACTTGGGTCGGCCATTTTGGCCCCACCTTTGCCCCGGGGGTCATGATTTGAATAAACTTGAATCTACACTACCTGAGGATGATTCCACATGATTTCATCTTTCCTGGCCCAGTGGTACTGGAGAAGAAGATTTCTAACGATTTTTCCTATATATTCCTATGTAAAATTTGGGTCGGCCATTTTGGCCCCACCCTTGCCCTGGGGGTCATGATTTGAACAAACTTGAATCTACACTAACTGAGGATGCTTCCACATGAGTTTCATCTTTCCTGGCCCAGCGGTTCTGGAGAAGAAGATTTTTAAAAATGCCATTAATTTTTAACAAATTCATGATTATCTCCCCTTGGAAAAGAGCGTGGCCCTTCATTTGAACAAACTTGAATCCTCTTCACCCAAGGATACTTTGTGCCAAGTTTGGTTGAAATTGGCCCAGTGGTTCTTGAGAAGAAGATGAAAATGTGAAAAGTTTACAACGACGACGACGACAACAACAACAACAACGACAGACTACGGACAAATTTTGTTCAGAAAAGCTCACTTGAGCTTTCGGCTCAGGTGAGCTAAAAAACAATTTACATGTTTTATATGTTTATAGGCATGTAAATCCCAAAATAAAAATATTCACTGAAATCTCCGTTCGAAATATGGCTCCAATGATGAAATTGTTTACCTCCTCGCATAAAAGAGTTCCTATAGTCTGTTTTTACCCTATGTGATGTTCAATAGCCACAGTAGACTTGGTTCAGAATCACATAGGGTAAAACAGACTATAGGAACTTTTTTATTCAAGGAGGTAAACAATTTCGTCATGGGAGCCATATTTCGAATGAAAATTTCAGTGAATATTTTTATTTTGGGATTTACATGCCTAAACAGTAAGCTATGTAGAAATAATAGTGACAGAGTCACAGAGAGTCAAATAAACATCTAAATGACTTAATTGAAGCGAATGGCAGTGTGGTCTAGGTGAATAATTCTTGCTATAGTCGACAGAAGTTGGGACTTAATCTCCAGACATGAATTATGAGGGACTGTCCAGGGATTCTGCGACGGCGTCAGTCCAAATAGCTAGCCCAGCAGAATCTCAACAGGGATTGTTGGGGGGGGGGGGGGGGGGGGTTCCGAGGTTACATTTTACTTGCTTTAGTATATTATTTAATAACCTTGCAAATTCCAGCAGGGGGGGTCCGGATCCTCCCCCCTCTAGATCCGCGCATGATACCCTACACATAGTCATGTTAATCAGTTATAACATATCATGGTGTTTGTCAGAAAAGTACTAATTACTAGAACACAAACACAGTATACTACATGATAAATATCAATATGAATTGCCATTGATTTATAGTATGTCAAAATTTTGATATTGAGGATGAAAAACACTTCATTTTGCTATGTCCAAAATACGAAGCACAGAGAAAAATATTCAAAACAAAATTATCCACTTTCCCTAACTTTAACCAAACAATTGATAATAATGACAAATTGTTAAAAGTATTGATGAATACTAGTTGTAAAAAGGTTCTTAAAATATTATCATCATTTTTATTAGGGATGGGTATCGCCAAAAATTTCGTATCGCGATACATCACGATTTTTTCCCCACAATATCACGATAATATCATTTTAAAAGCAGTTTTTACAATGATTTTATACGAAAAGTCATTATTTTTCTAAAAAATATGATAGAGAAACAAAATTTTACTTTCTTGAAATTTTTATGTATATAAAATCAATTGTGTTTGGACGGTAAGATACCGTTCTTTTCATTTTTTAACAACATTTTTAATACTTTCTGTAATTGTAATTTGAAAGATTGAACAAATAAATGCATAGTTTCCGGACTTTTTAATATGTACCTAAAGACCGGAATCTCCGTATCACGATACGTATCACGCAACAAAAAATCGCAATATACCGGTATACCGATAAAATCGCACATCCCTAATTTTTATGTCAAATGTCTGATATAAGAAAAAATACTTTAGTCATAAATGAGTAACTACATTTTATTGAATCATATGTATGTATTTAGTATCTGATAAGTACAATACATAATTTGCTACACCAATTGTTTGTATCCTTGTTGTGTTCTACTGTATTTTCATACTTATCACTATGTTTTCTATGGGCCTTTACCAATTACTGTAATTGTGTTTGTGCCAATAAATATTTGTATTTGTATTTGTATTTATAAATATGCCCTCATATATTCGCTATCTGAAGATTTGGTGGTTGTGTGTAATTTTGGCATCCCATTGGGCAAGATCAACTTTTCCCTATCTATGCATATTTACCTCGTTTACCACTGGCAACACAATATTGACAACAATGATCATCATGTACTCCTTCCCCAAGTTGTCGTAAAACATGATTTCAATCTGAATTTTACAAGTCATTAAAAAGAGACAAAGGACTCAGCAAATGCTTGTGGTATAACCAATACCGAACTAATTTTAAATTACTTAAATCGTCATTTAAAAATTGATTATTCTGCGTTTCCCGGAAAATATCATTTCGAGAATTGCTCTGACCGAAACTCTTTGAACAAAAATAGACGATAAATCGTAGACCCTAGACATTCTTAATACCATTAACTCTAAGTGTTTCCATACAAAGAACCTACAAAATCTTGAAGAAAAACTTTGCATTTGCACATCCTTCCTCTTTCCTCCAGCTTCTCCCGCGTTTTTCATAGGCCTTTGGTTAACCCGTACCCTGACTGACTCTTGTCTAAACGTCAAAAAGTCAGTCTTGTCAGAGATCAACTGTTGCCGTAAAATTCTGATTGAAAATCCTGATGGCTGGTGTAAGATAAGGTTATTGGATTTTTTTGAATTTAATTCATCAAGACGAAATAAAAGTTCAAGAGAAACAAATTAAATTTGTGGCAAAGAAATCGGTTATTTCGTATATATATGACTTTTTAAAAAATCAGTTAAATGAATTATTAATGATTTTTCTGTTTGAGTAAAATTGTAAAATACATCAAAGAATATTCCGCTAAAGACTTTTTGATTGCAGTAAAACGCACGAAGTTGCGGGAAGATGCTGAATATTTAAAATTGTATTTACCCATAAACATGGTATAATCTGGAGAGAAAAAGCATGTCAAGTTCACAGATTTTTTTTTATTTGGTTCCACGATTTATATATTTCAAGGCTTCGAAAATTTATTCCATTACCTAAACCAGCCACGGTTCATTGCAAATTTTGATAGTACCAAAAATACTTGAAAAACAATATACATGAAAAACAATTGTGTTCGTGACTCGTAAAACAATTTAAATATGAATAGTACATGTTTTCAAGAGGATTGGTCTTTGAGCGGAGGGGGAAAGGGGGGGGGGGGGTAAAATCGTTCCGTTTTGCAACATTCTATAAACATGACAAACGAAATATGCCCATGCAGTGTTTCTATTAAATAATTGTACCCTCATGTACTATAGTCTGTATTATAGAAGAGGGTCCTAAAACATTTAACTATACGACTAAAAACATGTAGAAGTAGATATGACACATGAGAATTATAGATGTCTGTAGACCAGAACCAGATTATGATACTGACCAGTGACAAATATTACCCCCCCCCTTCATTTTTAGGATCACTAGCAATAAGAACCGAACCATATAAAACTGAGAAATTATTTCGTTGTACTAAGTAATAAAGGGCAGCAGCATTTCCAATACTTATTCAATACATATTGTTACTCATTCGTATCTTGTATATTTGATTCCACTGCAGAGCCTTATATCAACGATGGTATAACCTGTCTGGATAGCTACTGTATACATGTACCTCCAGCTGCACGACGCATTTGATATATAGATTTTTTATCGACTAAATGTTATTTTTCATTTAGTTTCCTATTTTAGCAATAAAGACTTATTAATTATAAAGTGAATTGATCATTTCTTTTATTTCTTTCTAAAACTCTGTAACATATTATGGGGTAGTTATTTCACAAAATTCTATTGATCGAATTAAGCGTTGAACTGAGCTATCGACTGCGGGAAAAAATCACATTTTTAAGCAACTGAAATTGAACAAAGTTGATAAACAAAAAATTGAAAGCCCGATAGAAGAATAAGTTATTTTGTTCCAGGTGGTATATAAACAATGCAAAATTTATACCTTTTTTAAATGATACCAGTAAACTTCCAACTTTAATTCAATATTAATTAATTTTTTGATATGCAACTCGGTCGTTATAATACATAAATGCATGGATAGGACACAGGCTTATTCCATTATCATATGTAGTCCTCTCTGAGAAAACAATTAAACCGCGTTATTCTCATATAATATTCAAATTATCGCAAAGGTCTTCCGAGCTGACCACAGAATATTGATAAGACACTCGTCATATTTCCAAGATGTTTTTCAAAACTCATTTTTGACATGAAATCGTAAAAATGCCAAGAAATGAAAGTTTACTCCATTTCTATAAAGTTCTATAAACCAACATACACGTATATTCTAATTGCTTAAAATTCGCTTATAAAATATCGAGCTTCATAGGGGTAACTTTTAAAAAAGCGCTCTTACCTGCTTCTGGGAAAAATGTTTGCACTCCCAAGATTGTTCACCTCGCTTGAAAAAGACAAAGGTATATCGAAGATTCACGGCAGGGAACACATCTGTCTTTTTCCCCCTGTCTGTTAATCTTAATCCCTAGCAGGTTCCCCCTCCCGAAGCTAAATCTCGTCAATACTTCAAAAAGAGAACCTCTGTGGTGCTTACAGCCTCCGTTGATTTATCGACGGTATATTTTACCTATATAAATAGATGCGGTGATTGACGCTGTTTCTTTGTAACGATAAAGTTTTTAAAACACACTTAATGGTAGCAAATTAGCACCTGTGGTTTACAGAGGTCTATATAATATTCCTCGATCTTTCCATTCATTCAATCTTTGTATCTATCGTATTCTAATTAAGTGATCTAATGTATATATTTTGAACTGAGATTCAAGCCGTGACAACACCTAAGTTTTGTTAGTATATGCATAATTAAACGCATTCCATGCCATATGTTAGATTAATCTGTGGACAAATTTTGCAAACTAACATGTATAGGATTTCATCTTGAAAAGATGAAGGAAAGAAATCCTTTTGACTCTAGGGAAAAATAAACATTTACTGAATGTATGTCAAATTGAACACAACTACATAAATAATTATCTGAACATTCCAAAGTATTCTCTCATTCGAGTTACTCGGTCAAGCAACACGCTATTCAGATTTTTGATTACTCTAGTAAATTGAAATTGTAGCTAACTGCTCTCTCTCTCTCTCTCTCTCTCTCTCTATAATTCTAAATCTCCAAGATAAAGAAAGCAATAATTCTTCCTCGATATATTTACTGTGATTTGTCGGAAATACATTCGTCACCTTATGATTTGAGATTTGTAAATTAATCTTCAGCAATTTTGCAAAATCAAAATCTATAACATAATTCCTTTTAGTCTAATATTTATTTAAAGTAGAGTTATCTCCCTTATCAGAGTATCAATGGACCTTAAATGTTTTTCATTTGTTTTTATAGTCGTGACTAGTGTCGTGCATGAAACTGTATGAAGCTTGATTTTTCTTGTAACATTAACGTTTTCCCCCTATATACATGTATTAAATAGACATTCATAATCATAAGTTATTTGTTGTAATTACTATTTTTTTTATAAATGTTTTTTAAAGTGGATTTATATTATGTATTCATAAACAAACATACGATGTTGCTATTCAGTTGTTAGTGAACAATTTTTGCACGCGCATAAAATGTGCTTATTCTATTGTCGACTTTGATATAATGCACATAAAAGAAATTGCATTTGATTACATGATGTCGAGGATCGTAGAGCAAATAGAACTGATGTCATCTAAGAGCACCTGGAGATGATATAATGCATAGGACACCAATATCTAAATATACATCATATCTATAGAAATCACTAGAATGTAAATTCAGGCGCGGATTCAGGCGGGACGTTCTCGGTGAACTTTTTTTTTGGTTCGAGCCCTGAGGGGTCGACAAAATGCTTTTGCCTGAGAACACAGTCAATAAATGTTTTGTTTTACCTTTTAGTTTTTATTTTGACGTATCATGATGTAGATTTCGTTTACCCTTACTGCGGTGCTGTCGAACTCCCAACGGATATAGCTGACCCCGCCCACCCTGAGCGGTCCAACATCTCATAGACAGGTCCAACACCTCACTCTGGGGCCGACTCGGTAAACCATTGGGAATAATTTTTGTATAAATTTATTTAGGATACAATTTTAAAGGTGTAACAGACACATTTTATAAAGAAGAACCACATAAAGATTATTCAACAAAACAAAACAGTCAAAAACATCATTAACAATGTACGTACCTCATCCCCATTTTCCACTCCAATTTCCAAGTATAATACTATTTGTTTAAAAATGATAATTTGTTAAAAAAGACAATTTTTTATATCAATTAAATTTTAATAACAAATTGTATATTCTATTAATATATAAAAAACGAATTATACTAACACTATGCTTTATATTTTCCTCATGGATAAACCTTTCCGGATTGTTTTTATCTTTACGTTAACATCTAATTTTAGCTTCCACGCGTCGTTTCCTATATGAAATTCGGCATATTTTGTTGATTTCGAAATTAGTCGTTGTAGGATATTGAATTATTTATTGTCATATGCATACTGTTTTCTAAATTAACTTTAGCCTTTTATCTTTGAAGCTGGGATATTAATTATTTTGCAACAGAATGGAAATTCCTTAAAAACTGCTAAAAGACTTTAAGAGGTATAATAATTTCTTCATCTTTTGACTTGTCCATAGGCGCTCCCCATGACATTTTATTTCGTAAATGAACAAAAAGTATATATAGATACCTCTCTATAACTATACTCACATGTATATGGAAGAATGCCCAGTATAGCAGATTGAAGTTTGTATGAATTAGAACACTCTAAGGGCTTCAAAGTTGAATTATATATATTTTAACCTTTCAATTATGACGAGTTCCGGTTAGGCTTCCCAATTTATGCCAATAAATTCCTAGTATAACTAAAATAATAATAAAAAAATATTTTTCAAGATGTTGCATATCTGCTAACCCACAATGTCAGCCCGATACATGAGACTGCCCACATCAGACCAGGTGGATGATGTCCGACTAGATTTCTCTTCCACCTTTAACTACTCCAGCGCGGAAAACCAGTTTGCTCCAATCAACCCTAACAAATACAGATCAGCATTCAGCTTTTCAGAATCCCGCTATGTGGATGATGTTCAGTTTACAAGAGGTAAAGGTACATGTATATAAATGGATGTTTAATAGAAAATGAGTCTTTACAATATTTTATAAATTGTTCATTGAATAGTACATGTACTAAACTGACCAGATTTACCAACTGTTACCTTTTTTGGATTAATATTTTTTTTAAGAGCATAGTATTTTCAAAGTATGTTGCCACATTTAATAATTTAAAGCAGCTAGCCTTTGATTGGTCGAGTGTGTCACTTGTTTCTGACTGCCTGTTGTATCCTACTCCTGATCCTAACCTTTCCTGTCAGTGGCTGGTTCTATTTATAATAACATGTACGAGGGTTGTTCGAAAAATTCGTGGACGATGTCAATCTTCGTTATATTATTCTCTAGAAATTTAAAATAAGCATAAAATAATGTGTAAAAATATTTGTTTTGCTGATGTGTGAAGTCTTATTCCATTCGATTTAACAGAAATAAATTTACTTCATTTTAAAATCAACATGTTTTGTACCCGCGGAGCACCCTTAACGGTCATGTAACGTCAAAACATAGCGTCACGATCTTCTAAAAAATACTACTGTACAGCAGGAAATTAACTCGCGGAGTTAATATTCGCTATATTCGCGGAAAAAGAAATTCCGCGAATTCAACATATAGTGAATAATTCTTGAAAAGATTTATGAGGGTAAACTGAAATTTTATTATCATCTGTGATTAGATGTAGACTGTCATTATAATTATGAGAGTGTATACAAACACGTAGTTGTTGGTGTTTTGTAAAGCTTATTAATTGTTAAATTAATTTCTATAGCTAACGATTACGGTAGTTTACCATCTAGTAGACGTGCAATGTAATTATTTAATTAAACAAGCTTGTATAATTTCACCCGTGTGTATCACTCAGTCATTACCTTTAATCAAGGCACTTGCAAAGTAAACAGGGTAATTATGAAGACAATTAATTAATTTCAATTATATGATTAAAAGTTCAACAATTTGACTACTATATATTTTTTTATTTGGCCTCGGAAAAAAAAAAATATTCTGAATGCGTAACATTATTTTGACTTATATTGACACAATATATAGACTTGCCTCTCCTGTCTGATATGCGTGATATACAAGAACAGACTTTCGTAAGATAGAGACTGAAAATAAAAGTTCACACAATATATACCTAAAGAAAAATGCTTGCAAGTACTATTTAAAAAATGTATGTTTTTTTCCTTTCCGCGAATTCAAACGACCGCAATTTGCTGAAAATTAAACAAATCGCGATCTTTTCCGACCGCGATTTTAACCTGCTGTACAGTATTCCTATACATTTCACACAGTTTAATCGAATGCCCACTCATTAAATTCTTTTTTTGATACCTGACATTTATTTTTTTAAGAATTGCTCTCGTTATATAATTTCCTTTGTTAAGGTTTTAATTTCTTTTTGTCCCCTGCTTGAAACAGTGGGGGATATTAATTTGGGTTTGTCCGTCCGTCCGTCCGTCTGTCCGTCCGTCCGTCTTTCTGTCTGTCTGTAACGCTTTCGTTTCCACACGATATCTCGAGAACCCTTTGAGCTTTTGCAATGAAATTTAGCATAGCAACGCCCTATGCACTAAAGAAGACCCCTATTGATTTTGAGGTCAAAAGGTCAAAGGTCAAGGTCATAAATAAGCAAATTCTGTCTGTTAAAACACTCGTTTCCACACGATATCTCTGGAACCATTTGAGCTATTGCAATGAAATTTTACATAACAACTCCCTGTGGCCTAATGAAGACCCCTATTGATTTTGAGGTCAAAAGGTCAAAGTTCAAGGTCGTAAATTTATACTTTCTGTCTGTGTGTAACACTATCATTTCCGGGCAATAGTTCAAGAAGATTTTGAGCTTATGCAATGTAATTTTATACCAAAACTCCCTAGGACGTCTCTCGCCCCTCTCAAAGTGCCCCGCCCCGTTTGTTTTATTAGTATTTATAGTATTACTTGTCGCTATTTTTAGCGCAGGGACATGAGGAGAGTTATTGCGTATAAAACAGGTTCTCAGCGGACATTATGTTCTTATTACATCTATTAGAACTGTTTAATAAAGGCTAAATAAATCAAACACCATGGATTGTGTAAAATTTTGAGAATACCGAACATGAAAACATGAATATATACATGTATGTGACTTCAGTTCTGCATATACTTCGCACCTTGTAAAGCGACACCGTGGTGTAGTGGTTAAGTCTCTCGCTTCATATGTGCGAGATTCCGGGATCGATTCTCGGTCGATCCTTTCTTTTTTTTTTTTTAAATACCTTTTTTTTTTTTACTAAATGATAGTATTCAGCATGTGAAATGAAAAATTTATGAGGTTATAAAATCATCATTACAGTGTGATAAATATTCCATATAAAAAAATCTTCTATACACATAATAAAGAAAAAGCAATCAAATCTTTATATGCATATTGACATACATGTATTTTATTTGCTTCAGTATACAGTGGACCTTCAGATATCCGGACGCCAGATATCCAGATGCTTCAGTATCCGGACGATTTTTCATCGGAACGAATTTTTAAAATGTTATTCTGTCTTGTTTAACTGGTGATTCAGATATCCGGATGCTTCACATATCCGGACAAATTGACTGGGAACCAAAGCGTCCGGATAAATGAGGGTCCACTGTACATGAATACATTTAATAATTCTACAAATTCAGTCAGGGGGAGCCGACTTTTTCCCTAAACGGGAATTCTCTGAATATTAGCTTGTATTACTTAACTCTGCTTTCACAGGATACGAAACTCTGAAGCGCCTATTTTTTTCCTTGACGTTCCAACTTTTTAAAGTTTTTGTTAAGATTTTTACAGTTAAACTGTAGCTTCACAGATTTTCCTAGTCCGATCAGGGTCTCTGTCACTCAAATACTGCCTGTACTATTTGTACATGCATGCACAACTCGCTTAAGACATATTTTCTTGACTCCGCAAACAATTTAAGATTTTTTTTTCAGGGTTTTTCCTGAGTAAAACATAAATTTGCACCGTTATCTGCTGTTCTGTGACGTTCTAAAACGTCATCGTTTTTGTCGTTTTCAATAAGGACTACCTATCTTCTCAAGTTGATTTCTTTTCAACAATGCAACATATAAAGCCATAATTTGGTATACTAATCGATGTAACAATTCTTAATTTGAATTTCTAGGTTGTTTTTCGTTTTTGCTCCATTTACAGAGAATATGCTTACAGGTACATGTATTATATAATGTATTGTCTTTAACTTACTAAATTTTGACTTGCTCCGCGATTCGATTTTTTCATTTTTAAAATCTGGATAAGTTTTGAATAAATCGTAATATTTTGGAAAAATTTGATACAAATCGTTTAGATTTATTGTAAAAATATTTCTACCAAATTTGGAGAACGTATGACGTCAATTAAAGAAGATATGACAGTTGTCCACGAACTTTTCGAACAACCCTCGTATTACTTGTGTTTACAGTGAAGCAGCCATTGATTGGTCGAGTGTGTCACCTGTTTCTGACTGCCTGCTGGTTCTGTCAACTTCTATGTATAGTAACATGTATAACTTGTATTTACAGTGAAGCAGCCATTGATTGGTCAAGTGTGTCACCTGTTTCTGACTGCCTGCTGGCTCTATTTATAGTAACATATATTCCTTGTGTTTACAGTGAAGCAGCCATTGATTGGTCGAGTGTGTCACCTGTTTCTGACTGCCTGCTGGTTCTATTTATAGTAACATGTATAACTTGTATTTACAGTGAAGCAGCCATTGATTGGTCAAGTGTGTCACCTGTTTCTGACTGCCTGCTGGCTCTATTTATAGTAACATATATTCCTTGTGTTTACAGTGAAGCAGCCATTGATTGGTCGAGTGTGTCACTTGTTTCTGACTGCCTGCTGGCTCTATTTATAGTAACATATATTCCTTGTGTTTACAGTGAAGCAGCCATTGATTGGTCGAGTGTGTCACCTGTTTCTGACTGCCTGCTGGCTCTATTTATAGTAACATATATTCCTTGTGTTTACAGTGAAGCAGCCTTTGATTGGTCGAGTGTGTCACTTGTTTCTGACTGCCTGTTGTATCCTACTCCTGATCCTAACCTTTCCTGTCAGTGGCTGGTTCTGTTTTAGGGTAAGGATCTCAATTTTAGAAAAGAAAAAAAACATATCAATTTATTTATCTGTTTATTTTTACATAAGAGGTATGATCAGGGTAGGAGAAATAAATTTACCTTTTTATATTTGGATAGATATCATTAATTAGGAGTGCTTATCATTTGAGACTGTCTTTGGCATGACCTACTTGCATTCTTTTTACACTGTAAATCTGATTATGAATACAGTGTAATTTCAAAAGTATATATTATCTTACTTTACAGTTATGATATAAACTAAATGCTCTACATGTACGTCATCAGATGAAATAAGATACCAAGTACCGGTTACCTATAATAATTGACATCTAGCTATGCTAACATGGCCAAGTTCTGAAATATAAGCAAGAGTTTTGAAAAATATAAAAATATATAAAAAATATATTGAAACTTTTAAAATTTTGTTTCCAGAAACTTGGACAATATGAGAGGATTGCCATATTCCGTCTAGGACGACTTGTGGAGATTAAAGGTCCTGGTAAGAAATAATACATTTTGTTTTAATTACTGTATATATTTTTTTGATTATACTTTATTTGTTTCCTCTATGGAAAGAACTAGAGACCAAAAAAAACCCACCCAGAAGTAGAAATGAAGAGTGATCGATTTTGAGTAGACAGCTATATGCCTGTATGCACACTAGTCAGTAGTGGTACATTTATCAATCATGGTACCTGTATATTGTCAATTAATTATGTTGTTTCCTTTATCTTCAGATAATGTTGTAACAAATTCATTTTACAGGGATAGTTTTCATTTTACCATGTGTGGATAACTGCAGAAAAGTGGACATGAAGATTAAGGCGTTTAATGTTCCCCCACAACAGGTGAGCAGTGTAGGCCAAGTGCTGAGAGATAGATAGTCTTCATGTCCCCATCATAAAATGGCAAGGGTACCCCTTTCCCTCATTTCATCATAATGTTTTTGAAAGTTTTTGCTGGACTGGGTCTGTAGATCATGTAGATAATGAGCTGATTTTTAGCTCTACTGGCAGAGTAAGGTGTCCGTCATCCGTCTGTCTGTAAACAATTTTTCAAAATGCTACTTCTCCTACAATTTTGGTCCGATTTCAATATAACTTGAAACACAAGTATACTACACTAAGATACATAAATTAGTACATAGGTTTTTTGATTTCAATGAATGGTGTTGCCATGGTTACTAAAAATAGAAAGAATGGGTGGACTTAACTGGCCAGAAAAAATGCCGTAAATTTAAGTTTCATAAAATATTTATTTTTTGCCATCATATACACCCCTGATATCTTAACCGTGTATTCATGGTACAAATGTGAATTTTAAACACTTTTTTCGAGGTAAACTAAATAAATATCGAAGGCATGGTGCCTGGAAATTTCATGAATATCAATAGATAATCAGGGTCAAGCGTTTTTCATCGTCTGAATACATAGTCAGCACATGTTTGTCGGCTGTTCTTAAGAAAACTGTAGTTGTATATTGAACAAAATAATGTTATATTAAAAGGAGAAGAGCCGACAAATGTGTGCTCACACTTAATTTAACAAAAAACATGTTCGAAAGAAATGTCTCACTTCCATTGTTATGTCTTCGATTGACCTGTTTAATATTACAATTCATCACGTGATGTCCACCTGCGAGTGTACTCGTGAAAACAGTTACATTGTATTCTTCAACCTGACCTCGATCTAAATTATGTCTTTGAACGGGTTTTGTTGCCGTTTTCACAATTTAGCAAAATAAATATTGTTTTGATTTTGCGTGTCATCACATTTTTAAAATAATGACATCGCTGTAATATGCTTAACATGTATTCGAATTTCTGGAGAGAGAGAGGGATAGAGAGAGAGATGTCAACAATGACGCCGATCGATAGCCCCGCCTCCTATAAATATTGATTGTGTGACCTAAAAACCACTCCGGGTACATGTCGAATTCCGGAAGACGATACTCATGTATCGTTGCTTCAGTTTTGATACATGACAACATGGCATTGTTTTTGCACAAATGTTCCACCTAATATAACCAAGTATATGTAGCTCTTTCCATTGCTCGTAACATATTTTGGATTCACTTTATTTACAGCTTGGTAGAAGAGTCGCAAAAAGATCCAAAATAGGGCGTTAAGTCCACCCATTCTTTCTGTTAAATTCCTTTAAAATGGTACTCCTCCTACAGTATTGGTCTGATTTCGATATAACTTGGCACACAAGTAGACTACACTAAGATACATAACTCATTGCATCAGTTTTTGATTTCAATTAATGGTATTGCCATGGTTACTAAAAATAGAAATTTCTGTGAAATGCTTTCAAAATGCTATTTCTCCCACTGTTTAATTAAATATGGCACACAAGTTGCCTCAAAAAGAGACTTAATCAAGGGTCATTATTATATTTATTGCTGTTGTACAATTTCAAGTCCAAATGGCTTTTTTTTCTTCCTTTGTTATAAGTACAAACCAGTAGAGCTACAGTCTCGACAGAGACTTCTGGTTTAAAAGGTCAAGTTTGAGTTTCATGTGGATTGACTAATTTTCACAGAAGTTATTGCCCTTTGACTCAGAAAATTTCTAATAAGACACTGCTTAAATTCCAGACTTTGTGTTTTGCTGTGTTTGTAGATATGTATTTATTGAAGTTATCATAACACGTGTATCAATCGGACACGTGTTAATCTAGTGTATATGAAGAGTGTCGGTCTGATTGGTTGAAGTATTTATAGAATACCTGTTCTACAGGTATTCTGTTAAAGCACGCACGCTTTAGCGTTTGTAAGATTTAAATGCCATTCGAAGGCTCTTTCTCAGTGCAGTCAGACGTATCTATTCAGTGTCCCCATGGATTATGAGCGGCATGTTCCTATGTCTGACGAAAAAACATGCAGGAATTCCTTTGTTACTAGAGTCAGAGAAGTCACAGTCCACGTCTAATTCATATGCATTTTTGCTGCTATTTACACCCGGAAACGTAGCGGATTAACTGAAATACGAGGGAAACAAGCCCAGGGACTTATGCTACAAG
>NW_026941324.1:0-128353 GCF_032062105.1 Saccostrea cuccullata
GGCTCAATATTTTGATATAATGTGTAGAATGATAAAATCAATGAAATATGTAAATATCATTCCTGAACAACCTTGCGCTCTATAAATTCTATAGCTAAAATGGTTGAAAGTTTGTTCAATTTGTCCTTTTTCTAACAAAATGATATAAAATCGGACGAGTTTGTGACGTCATAAAAACAAAAATAATCATTAAACTACTTTGAAACTATAATATGTTCTGTTAATTCATTTTTTTAAATACAAACCCTTAAAATTAAATGTTTACCAAGAGTCAAAAATTAGCCTTAATATGTTTGCTTGTTTGTTGTTCAATGTCCCTCTCGAGAATTTTTCACTCCTATGGAGAGGCCACAGATAGAGAGCTGCAAGTTTTAACCGCATTCAGGGCCATTGAGCAACGAGAGTTCTTTTTTGCCATCATCTACTGCGACACGGGATCTCTCTATACTGTAGATTCCTAATTATACGTGAGGAATTAATTTCCGCGTAATTTCGCGAGAAGCATCAATCGCAAAAAATATTTACTCGCTTTTATCTTTATGGTGCTGAAATCTGTTGATCAACCGTCCATTCGCCAATTATAATTCTCGCGATTTGACGTTTAAGAGCCTGTTCGCGATAAAAAGTACTCGCAAAAAATAAGGAATCTACAGTATCCAGTCTCATTCGACGGACCTGTCTCCATGCCGCACTTTGTGATTTGATCCCGCAAGGTTAGGATAAAGTCCTTACTATGCAACTCTGGAGTAGAAGCTCTATCAATGCGCCACGAGGATGACGGCTTAAATATGAATTGGACAGTGTAATGTATAAAGGTGATGAATCAAGAAAGAATATTGAATAAAGAAAGACCATCTGTTACTATGGCGTCATTATTTTGGTTCATTTGAAGGTTTTAACCCAAAAATAGCCTCCAAGATGACCCATTTAAAAGTAAAACAATATTCGTGTCATTACAAAACTGAAAGAAATTGTCCTAATTTTTAAAGGTTTCTTTTTATGCAATATATGACATCGTTATTTAACACAATTACCTCTTTGCAAGATATATTTTTATATGTTTATAATTCCAATTTTTTAACAGAAGAAAAACCTTCAGGCTGTTGCAATTCCTATTGTCAAAGCAGAGTTGCGCGTAATTTAAAATCATTTGTCCATACTTACAAATATTACACATTGGACCTTTCCATCCTGTAGGACAATTACTACAGTTTCCATAGAAACGATCACATGCTTCACCATTCAAACAGTTTCCACTACATCTCTCTAAGCAATTTCTCCCATATTCTCCACTGTCACAAGCTAAAACAACGAGCAGGCATTATACATATATTACATGGCTTCGAGGGCAGCATACCAGAATATTTGCCCCTCGGTGCCAGGAAAGCCCTGGAGTGTTATGTCGCCCGATGCCGCAGGCAGAGGGCGACATAACACTCCAGGGCTTTCCTGGCACCGAGGAGCAAATATTCTGGTATTTCGGCCAGAGAATTAAGCCATGTAATATATGGTATGTAATATTTTTAAGCATTGAACCCAAATCGATCATCAAACATATTTATTGAACACTATGTACACATATGTACGTTGAGTATAATTCCAAAATATCCCGTCCTGTTTCACGGCAAAATGTGTTCAGTATGCTGACACTTGTGTTGATAACCTTTGTTGTATTTAAAGAATTTTCTCCTCAATTAAATTATCTTATTCCTCTGAATTCAAATAAACAAATCGCAGACGTTGTCTCGACTTTTTAACTTTCGCGGAACTGTCTACGTTTGCTAAGCAATTGCCTCTGTGAATTTCGAACCCGACGTAATTGATATGCAGAATGATTGCACGCGAAGGAACATAACTGTGTTCGGGAGGGCAACATAACTGTTTCCGGTGGAACATAACTGTATCCGGCGTGATTCAGCAGTTTTTCAGGGCATTTGGATAAAAATATTAAATTTCTGATATAATGGGAAAACTTCTTCAAAAATGATATATAAAGTTATTGTTTGCATTTACACCTACGTGTAGCAAGTATGCGAGAGTATCTAACATCTAATTTTAATTAGATTGTATTTAAACATCAAGATTTTCCGCCATTATTCCTTTTATTTATTCATTGTTTAAAGTAATTTAATGATTTGATGATGTTAACTTTAGTTCCTATCCGAGGTATTCCTAACTTTGTTCAGTAAGATAGAGACACATTGCTTACTTTGTAGACTTAGTATTCTTTCTTGATATTAAGACAGAAGATTCCATTTTTCAACAAGTTTCAATAAAATACATGAGAGAAGTTACTATTTCAAGTCTTGTTATCAGATTGATATTTATGTTATTGAAATATTATTGGAGTATCACTAAATAGGAATCTTCAGCACAAAGACATTCTTTTGGTACCAAATAAAGCCCTCAGAATAACCCATTTCAAATTTGGACTTTGACCTTGACCTTTTAGTTTGACCTACTTTAAAAAAATAAACCTGGCCATAACTTCTGAACAGTTAGAGCCACGGCTTCCATACTCTACAAAAGTATTCTATGTGGCAAGACCTTTCATTGGCCGACTTTCAAATTTCACGATTGTTTTCCAGTGAGAATACCCTACTTTTGGTACCAATTAATTAAATTTGCATATAAGAAAAGTTTAATCTTTCCTATGTTGGCATACGGGGGCATCAGTGTCTCACAAACACATCTTGTTTTTGTTTCACATTGCGGCTAATTTAAAAATATATATTTTTAGGTCCTTTCCGACTTGCCTGGTAGAATTCTTTTTTTTAATTTTTAATTCTTTTATAAGATACTTTTAAATAAATGTAAGGAAGTATGTAAGGTTACAAGCATGTTTATACTTACAAATATTACACATTGAACCTTTCCATCCTGCAGAACAAGAACTACAGTTTCCATTAAAATGATCACACGTTTCACCATTCAAACAGTTTCCACTACACTTCTCTAAGCAATCTCTCCCATATTCACCGCTGTCACAAGCTGAAGAAATATTTAGATATAACTTACATGCATCCGCTACAATTCATGTAAAACTGAATTGTATTATCGATTAAAGAGAAGAAAAATTCGTGTTAGTACGTCAAGCCTGAGAGAAATCCCCCCTTTTTAAAGATTCCTTTTGATGCAGTCGAGAAATGAATAGCATTTAACATCGGTATTTAACACATTGGCCTTTTTGCAAGATATCTTGGTCAAGATATTAAGGATTGTCCTGCTCTTCAAATTCTTTTGTGCATAGGAATAGGATTTCAAAGAAAGAGTTTATTATTCCAAATTTTTGACTGAAGAAACCCCTTCAGACTGTCGCAATTTCTTTTTTCAAAGCAGAGTTGCACGTAATTTGAAATCATTTGTCCATACTCACAAATATTACACATTGGACCTTTCCATCCAGCAGAACAAGAACTACAGTTTCCATTAAAACGATCACACGTTTCACCATTCAAACAGTTTCCACTACACTTCTCTAAGCAATCTCTCCCATATTCGCCGCTGTCACAGGCTGGAGAAATATTTAGATATAACTTACATGCATCCGCTACAATTCATGTAAAACTGAGTTGTATTATCGATTAAAGAGAAGAAAAATTCGTTTTAGTACAAGCCTGAGAAAAAGCCCCCCTTTTTAAAGATTCCTTTCGATGCAGTCGAGAAATGAATAGCATTTAAGGTTCATAAACCCTCTGCTCACTCATATAAAATTTTGCTCAAACCTTAATGAATTTCCAAAAGAAATGTAATTTATAAGTAAAATACAAACAATTATAGCATAGCTTGTGGGGCAAAATTCGACAAAAAAGACACTTCAACTTGGCAAATCTATAAAGGAATGATATACATTTATGTCATTAAAAGTTATCTCTCTTATCAGAGTATCGATGACCCTTAACATCGGTATTTAACACATTGGACTTTTTGCAAGATATCTTGGTCAAGATATTAAGAATTGTCCTGCTCTTCAAATTCTTTTGTGCACAGGAATAGGATTTCAAAGAAAGAGTTTAATATTCCAAACTTCTGACTGAAGAAACCCCTTCTGGAGCGCTGTCGCAATTTCTTTCGTCAAAGCAGAGTTGCGCGTGATTTAAAAGCATTTGTCCATACTTACAAATATTACACATTGGACCTTTCCATCCTGCAGAACAAGAACTACAGTTTCCATTAAAACGATCACACGTTTCACCATTCAAACAGTTTCCACTACACTTCTCTAAGCAATCTCTCCAATATTCGCCGCTGTCACAGGCTGAAGAAATATTTAGATATAACTTACATGCATCCGCTACAATTCATGTAAAACTTGAGTTGTATTATCGATTAAAGAGAAGAAAAATTCGTGTTAGTACGTCAAGCCTGAGAGAAATCCCCCCTTTTTAAAGATTCCTTTTGAAGCAGTCGAGAAATGAATAACATTTAACATCAGTATTTAACATATTGGCCTTTTTGCAAGATGTCTTGGTCAAGATATTAAGAATTGTCCTGCTCTACAAATTCTTTTGTGTACAAGAATAGGATTTCAAAGAAAGAGTTTATTATTCAAAATTTTTGACTGAAGAAACCCCTTCAGTCTGTCGCAATTTCTTTTGTCAAAGCAGAGTTGCACGTAATTTGAAATCATTTGTCCATACTCACAAATATTACACACTGGACCTTTCCATCCTGCAGAACAAGAACTACAGTTTCCATTAAAACGATCACACGTTTCACCATTCAAACAGTTTCCACTACACTCTTCTAAGCAATCTCTCCCATATTCGCCGCTGTCACAAGCTGAAGAAATATTTAGATATAACTTACATGCATCCGCTAAAATTCATGCATGTAAAACTGAACTGTTTTATCGACTAAAGAGAAGAAAAAATCGTTTTAGTACAAGCCTGAGAGAAATCCTCCCGTTTTAAAAATTCCTTTTGATGCAGTCGAAAAAACGAATAAATTTAACATCGATATTAAACACATTGGCCTTTTTGCAAGATACCTTGGTCAAGATATTAAGAATTTATTTTCTCCCTCGTTTCACTCCTCCGCAAAGAAATATTTTCTTGGCTAATTTATTGGAAAACAAAGAAAAAGAATATACTGTAGGATTGTTGCGTTCGTTACAAATCGCTTTTTTATTAAAAACATACAAATCAAACTCATAAATTTTACATGATAAACAATGCAAGGGCAGGGAGGGCAGGGAAAACCAAAGACACAAAACAACCTGCGATTCTTTGTAACGAACGTCGCATTACTGTACAGCAGGAAATTAACTCGCGGAGTTAATATTCGCTATATTCGCGGGAGAAGAAATTCCGCGAATTCAACATACAGTGAATAATTCTTTAAAGATTTATAAGGATAAATTGAAATTTTGTTATTATCTGTAATTAGATTCTTCAAATCTATTTCAAATTGTCTTTCCGTACACACAAAGGCAGTAATTTATCCGAGATGTAGACTGTCTTTATAATTTTGCGGGTGTATGGATCAATTACAAACACATAGTTGACGTTATTTTAAAGTTTGTTAATTGTTAAATTAATTTCTATAGCCAACGATTAATTTTGCCATCTAGTAGACGTTTGATGTAATTATTTATCAAAACATACTTGTTTAAAACAGTTGTCACTTACATCTCTTTAATCAAGGCAATTACTGGTAAACAGAGTAAAAACAATTAATTAATTTCAATTATATGATTAAAAGTTCAACATTTTGACTACGATACATTTTTTTTTTCTGATTTGGACCTGGAAATAAATAAAAATCTTAATGCTGTAACATTGTTTTGACTTCAAATCGGGATCAGTCCAGTGTTTCGTTGTTATTCAATCGGGCTTAAAATCGACCAAATATGTAGACTTTACTTTCCTATCTGATATACGGGATATACATGTACAAATTTTGTAACACAGACACGGGAAATATCATTTCTCATTATATACTTTAAAGAAAAAGGCTTGCAAGTACTTTTAAAAAATTTAATTTTTCCTTTCCGCGAATTCAAACGACCGCGATTTGCTATAATTGAACAAATCCCTTATGATAAATAAAACCGCGATTTTAACCTGCTATACAGTAATCGAACATTCCCCGGTAAAAGTATTTATAGTGAGCCCTAAATCGCGGTGCATGAATAAAACCCAGATTCTTTAGATACGAAGTTTCACGGAGAATACCGAAGTAAAAACGAAAAGAAATAAATTGTCCTGCTCTACAAATTCTTTGGTGCACAGAAAAGAGTTAATTATTCTAAATTATTGACGGAAGAAACGCCTTCAGGCTGTTGCAATTTCTTTTGTCAAAGCAGAGTTGCGCGTAATTTGAAATCATTTGTCCATACTTACAAATATTGCACATTGGACCTTTCCATCCTGTAGGACAATTACTACAGTTTCCATAGAAACGATCACATTCACCATTCAAACAGTTTCCACTACATCTCTCTAAGCAATCTTTCCCATATTCTCCACTGTCACAAGCTAAAATAACATGTTGATATAAAGTTATACTTCTCATCAAAAATTTTCTCCATCATAACCCTATTGCAACAGAGTTGGACGTTATGATATTATAGTAACGCACTTATGTTTCTATGTGTGAGGGATGTGTATGTGTATTGTTCTTGTGCGAAAGGGAAGTGACGTTACTTGCAAAGGGATCGAGGTCGAACGCTGTCTTGATTTATAGACCTACTGTTTGCGATGGAGTGCTTCACTTTGCAGTACCCTTATTTTCTTTATTTCTCTTTTGTGCTTTAAAGCAATATGAGCTGCATTTTTGAAATTTTTATTTCGCTGGTAAAATGTGTTATTTAGATTAATCAGTATGTAATCTAAACCCTTATGATAAATAAAACCAAAATAAAGTTTAAAAATGTTTCAGAAGAAATATTTCAGTACAACCGAATATAGAGTATTATATAAGAAATCATTATTGTACAGGATGACAATAATTCAATTTTTCTTCAAAAAAAGTATACAAAAAGTTCTTTCATAGCAAATATGAACAACAGAACTTTATAAATGTTCTATCTTTCTGTCATTGAAATAGTTAATTACAAATTTGCAACTTTTTTTCCGATGTCAAACATGCAGCTCCAATTGCTTTAAAGGAATACATAGTTACACAAGTTTCTGTTAATCTTTTACTTCTATCAGATATAATTAACTTTGCTGAGTCATAAAACGAGTATGCTCTTTATTTTGCAAACTTAATACTCTCTTCTCTTATCTAGGCAGAAGGTTCTACTTTTCAAAAATTCTAATACATTTAAAAAAGTCCTTGTTGGTAGTTTTTCTTGTCGGATCAATATTAAAGGTCAAATATCAAGGAAATAGATATACGTGTATGTAATATATGCTGTAAACAATGGTTAAAAAGAAGGAATTACAATATTCGTTTAATTTTAAACCTCGTTGTTTTCTTAATTTCCTGTTCAAATATCGCTAAAAATAACGTTCATCAATAGAGTTACTTCCCCTTTTTGTGACGTCATTAGAGACACTCGACAAAATCTAGTTACATAAGTATAGTAAAAAGTGCTCTTGATTATCTAAATTATGGCAAATTTTGAGGAACAGAAATGTTGATATATCAGAGTAATGCATAAATCTGTCTGTTAAGAATAGGCTTTGTATATTTGAGTTAAGAAAGCACGCAAATTGATTATTCTTCTTCGACTGATTCCGTTTCGTCCGAAGCCGGTACGGGTGAAAGTGGAAATTAAAATAACACAAATGACAAGGGTCATTGCAGAAAATTGAGGAACAATCACTTGCGTGCATGAACACTGGGGTTTTAATGTTTGAATAAATATGTAATGGAAACAATTTTAATATAAAGATTTTCTAGAAAAAGGGACAACTGGAAGTAAATGAACGCATTATTGAGTAAGTAAATTCTGAGACAGATATCATGCGCCGATTTAGAGGGGGAATTTCCGGGACATACCCCATCCCAAATGAGATTTTTTTTAGACACGATAACTTGGCAGATAGTCAATTCCTTGTCTATTATACCACACCTTCCGTTTTTTTATCAATCGAATTTTAGGGATTGTTCCTCCACAGTATATGAAAATTGCTTTATTTTTTTTTTTTACTCTGGACAGCCTATTCGAGGTTCACGCCGAAAATGTACTATTGACTTGGCGCCGCGTAATGTTCAGTCATGTTTATATACCGAGTGCATGCTCTAATGTAAAGGGCCAATCTCTAAAACTTGACAAAAGTGGAAAATATAAAATATCGAACAGACAAGGAATTCATGTATATTTTGCTTAGTTTTATTTTCAGTAGGGGGAAGGGGCAAAGTACAAGAACCAATCGTCAGGTACTTGTGATCTTGTTGAGTACTGTAACAAGAATTAAAAAAAAACTTTCCCTCAAAACAGTATTGCGGCTATAAATGCCTAAACTGACAAATTGAAAAATGCAATTTAGAAAAAAAAAACAAGAAATTCGTGAGATAATCTTATAATTAATTGTAGCCCATTGGCGGATCCAGAGGGGGGTTCCGGGGGTTGGAACCCCCCCTTTATTTTTTTCCAAGTGGAGAGAGAGAGAGAAAGAGATAAAACGTTATCTGAGAAAAAATATTTGTACATCTAACTTATGTATTGAATAGCTGGATTCCCACATATTTAGTTTCCTCCATTCACCTTCATTATTATACCTTTTTATGAGCGAATGGTAGAGAATATTCTACTTATTTTTATACATGTATATCTTATATATGGTATGTAACATGCGAGGTTTAATTTGATATGATATTCCCGTGATCTTTGGCTGTGTTGGCTATATATATGTACCCTTTCTTAGCATATGTTTTGAATGAACTAATATAAAAATCTTTGTTTTAAACCCCATCCGCATCTTACCCCAAAATAGTTTTTTTTTTAAATTCCAAAAGATTTTTTTGTCGGAAATGCAGCAGACCCATTCAATTTTATAAGGCTTCATTAGTATTTAAAATGATTTTTTTAATTCTGACTTGGGGTACCTTTTCAAAGAAAAAAGGGATGTAAACAAAGATATTATTTATCACAACATAAGATCTCTTTCAATACGTGTGTGTAAATCTTTGCTTGAGAGTGTGTAAAGGGGGGGGTTAGAGGGACACAACCCTGGAACCCCCCCCCCCCCCTTTGAAAAATTGCTGGATCCGCCCCTGTTGTAGCCTAAACTGGTATATATGTAAAATGTCGCTTACAAATATTTATAGTGTTTCGTGTTTATTGGGCTCATAACCATCTCTTTTTTAAATTGAATGTCCATATTTCCCTCAAGTTCAGGTGCGTAAGAATTTAAATATATACTCATGTCTTGTTCCGATTTATTGGTACAGTTAAAAGCCCACATGGCAACATCTCGCAAACAATAATGTTCAAAACACGACAATACAGCATGCACTTCCTATTTCACGCTGTCTCTGATGACGTCACGCAACAAGGGAGATAAGAGATTTACAATGAATGATCCACTTGTCATACAGGTAAGTCTAAACGACTATTAGTGATGGAAATTGGTGACAAAAATTTAAATAGACCTCAGAATGTCATTCATATTGCTCCAGAGACTGACAATAATGAATAATTATGAATTTTCACAAAAATATTATACTTGACCTTTAATGTTTTAAAGCTTCCCTTTTAGGGATTTTAAACATGAATGAAGTAATTCTTTTATCATTGTATTATTTTTTTTATTTCAAAGTTATCCTTTGTGAGAAGATACATTTGCTGGCAACATTATATGATGTAAACAATAACATGTATTTCCACTGGTGAAAACATCATGCCGAACCACATCCAAATCTACATGAAGAGTCATCTTTGTTGATACAAAAAAAAGAACAATTCATTAACTTTCCAAATAATTCTCATCACAGACCCTAAAACGTGCAGCTTCTACATAATTAAAGCGTCTGACTTTCTTGTGTCTTTCATTTCGTTTAAAACATGCACCATATACCGCTTCTTGAAGGGCTTATACCCCCCCTCAAAAAAAAGGAGATCTAAGCGTTTTTTTGGTATTTTTTAGTCATGTAATTATGATTAAAAGGCTTTTACTAATATGACAAAAGTAAACATGTATGTTCTTAATATTGCAATAAATGCGTACTTTACCCTAAGCCAAGGATCGAGCGTTTGGCCTAAAATATTGAGTGTAAACTCAATCGAATGTTTCAATAGATCATATGTAATGTGAACCTGCTTTTAACGAAACAAAAATTTCATCCAGTCTTATCAAATTGGCCTGGTATAATAACAAAGAAAATATTCGCAAGGTTTTTATTTAAACAATTTTCATATGATACTTAATATTTGGAAATATGTAAGGTAACAAACATGTTAATACTTACAAATATTACACATTGAACCTTTCCATCCTGCAGAACAAGAACTACAGTTTCCATTAAAACGATCGCACGTTTCACCATTCAAACAGTTTCCACTACATCTCTCTAAGCAATCTCTCCCATATTCGCCGCTGTCACAGGCTGAAGGAATATATTTAGTTATTACTTACATATTTCATAACCTAACATTCCGTATATTCCATCCACCTAATATATTGTATATAATATAAGCCTTATGTGTTGTATATTATTACATTTATCCCATGTTTACCCATTTCTCTCGAGGACATGGTTCATTGGATATTTTTTTATATCACACAGTTAAGTGCAGTTGTGATGTCACGATGGTTTTTGCGTTAAAGTGGAGTTCTTATAAAAACAGGGTAAAACATTGCTTGTGAAGTATTTCAAAAACATCGGATAAAAAGAATCTCCAATTATTTTTAGTTGGATATGACTTTTATTTAACTCGATGTGTGTTTTTAGATAAAACACACAACTCGTTGGATAAAAAAAATCATCAACTACAAATCAAGGGAGATCCAATATACATTTAACATGTTTTAAAACATTGCTAAGACATCATGCCTTTGCTCTTGCAGTCTATAAATTTAATTTTAGTCGTCCAATAATAAAATTTACCAGTCCAATAACATGGATAATATATCAACGGACAGTAGTTATAACAAAATCGGGCATTATTTAAACAACAACCTGTGAAGGTTTAATATATCTAGAAACAAAAAAAGCTATGAAAAAAACAAATTCGGGGAAAAAGAACGCAAAGAAACACTTTCCATTGTTTTGTTTTTTGGCTTTTTTTTTTTGTGTGTGTGTGTGTTTTTGCTAAAGCACTGTAAATAATCGAATTAAAATCCATTCATGAAAACAAAACTGCAAATCTCTCATTTTACGAAGTTCGCTCGTCCATGGCCACACTATCATAACCCGAGACTTTCATCCACATAAAGGTTTTGGATAAAACCCCGCATTTTTACTTTCAATAGTGTTGTTATCATCCGAAATGTGTCTCTATCAATCTCAAGCGCACTGAATTAAAAAAAATTCTGAATCATATTCATAAAAAAAATACCATTGTCCATTACTCCTTCTATAAGTAAGAAAAACGAATGCCATTTAATGAATGAATGAAACAAAGGAGTTCGCTCACTATTTGTACTGTCTAAAGAAAAAATACTTTCTCTTTTCTTTTGTTTACTAATACATGTAATAAGATACAATATGTAGCTTCAGGTAGAAAACAATTGATGCCTGAATCCTATTGTGTAATTATAGGATTTCTCCAGGTAACTGTTTGGACAAATAAATGGCAATGTTTTAAGTAACATATACAAGAATGCACTATTTTAGGCCCGCTAGGGCCGAAAACAGTCATATAATTTTAAATAAAGAACAGTATTCCGCATATTTAACATTTCTATTGAAGAAATTCTTCAATATCATATGCCAGTTTTAAATACTTTTAATATTCCAAACAACTAAGAATGAATTTGAATTACCATATCTATACTGGATTCCAATATTTCATGCAAACTTTAAAATACATAGCGGGTTCCAAGATCCTTTTTTACTCCAAACTAAGATATTAACATTAGTGAAGGAGAGCTTCAAGAGTACTGTGCAAAAATATATTCGAGAAGTGGCGTAAATTAGATGTGAAGACTTCAAAATTCCTAGGAATTTTTGAAAATTTTGAAATCAGAATCAAAATCGACAGCTTAAAAACTTAACGACTTTTCCACTTTATACACAACCATTCCCCATAATAAATTGAAATCCAGGCTTTTTTATATCATTGGCACTGCTTTTTCAATAAAAAGGAACTCCTAAATTTACTCTCCTTGTCATTGCTCATTTGCAAAATTATTTTGTTTAAAACATTCTGATTGTACACACAAGTATTCTAAAGTTGACATTTAAAAGATGGTTGAGTTTCTGGTTGACATTTTCTTTTTTGCTTTTGGAGATCAGGTCTTTCAACAATCTATTGGAATTCCTATGAGTATAAGTTGCGCCCCATTATTAGCAGACAGTTTGGTATTCAAACAAAGCAGAATTTATCCAAAATCTTGTACGTTATAATTCAAAAAGGAAAATACTTGCCGTGGCCTTCAACTCGACATTTAAATATGACATTGGTATTAAATAATATCGACGACATATTGTCAATAAACAATGATACCATACAGTCTGACACATCGGTTTCATATTTTGATATTTTACTTGAAAAAGAAGTGAATGGCAATCTAACCAGAAGTCTCTGTCGAGACTGAAGCTCTACTGTATTGTACTTATAACAAATGCAAAAAAAGTAGCAGTTGGGACTTGAAACTTTACAACAGCAATAAATAGAATTGTGATGCTTGATTGAGCTCTTTTTGTGGCAAGATACTGCAATAAAGCTACAGCTGTAGGAGTAGCTATTTATAAACTTTTGGAGTATTTTCAATTATAGTAACCATGGCAACATCATTCATCGAAATCAAAATCTATAAATAGAATTATGTATCTTAGTGTGGTCTACTTGTGTGCCAAGTTATAATGAAATCAGACCAAAACTGTAGGAGGAGTAGCATTTTGAAATATTGTTTACAGAGACAGACAGAGAGACAGACGAACGGACGCCGAATGCATTACTATCGCATAAGCTCCTCCAGTAGAGCTTTAAACCAAGCTGTATAATAAATGTGATGAATTTAACTTTTCAATCGTCAACTTTCTTTTCTTTCATTACTGCATACAGGGTTTATATCCCTCATTTGATTCGATACTCAAGAGCATGCTCTATACATATACAATTTCTAAATCGATGTGAATTATTGACAAACAAGCTGATGAAACAAGATTTTTAGCAGTCATCATTTCGTAAGTTCTATGGTCAATACAATGACCTTGTCAGCAAATAAAATTTATCATCGGGTTAAATTCTGACTTTTCTTTTTCATACTCATTGTTTGGGCTATTATTATACCCCCGCTTGAAAAGGGGGAGGGTATATAGTAATCGGTATGTCCGTTCGTCCGTCTGTTACGCTTTGAGGTACCCATCTCTTATCCGCAACTCCTCTCATACGACTGAAGGAAATTTAATGAAACTTTCACATAATCTTTATTACATATTGCCATTGTAATCTCCTATTTTACTTTTTGATCTGACATATAAATTGGATTTTCCAGAGCAAAGCATGGATACTGCCATTATATTCATATGGGTGGCAGGGGGTATTATTAAGTGAGATCATTGCTCACAGTACCTCTAGTTTACACTCTGGATTGTGGACGGATGTTTCGGCTATTTCAAGATCACGACAAGGAGTACATGACGGTTGTGATGGTCGGCAGGGGATAATCACTTCTCAATGGCACCTGATTCCACCTCAATGTTTTAGAAGTCCTTGTTAGAACTTGTATACCGTTGTTATCTCTAAATATTCCATACACCTAAGTAACATGTTGTAAATTATATACATCTAACATGTAAATACATACAGGTGTTGCACTCTACCCCTTTCCATCCCGTGTCACAACTGCCTGTACAATTCCCTTCATGACGATCGCAATTGCAATGTCCACAGATAAGAGTGCAGTTTTCTCCATACAGTCCGTTTAAACAATCTGTGCAATTAGAAATTAAACAAAATGAAGCAATGTAGGGGGGGGGGCTCAAATCTGGTTAAAATGTGAAAAAAGTTAATAAAGTGAAAATATGTTCTAGTTCAAAAAAAAAAATGTTTTTCTTGTAAAAATCTTTTTAGCATGAGGTTGAAGAATCTGAATAAAAAAAAAATAACCAGCTGGTTTTTGGCAGATGAAACCCTCGAGAATTGAACATTCGCGATCGTTCCATTTTCCCTGATCGTTCATAAAATTTATTTCCACACAATCCTCTTTTCCACCATAATTATTTGGTTCCCCAGCATACCAGTTATAGTATGTGCCGACCTACAAAATTGGTACACAAACATTACAGTACAAAAATAATAGAACATTGGAATTATATTCATGTACAGTGTACTGGAATATTGCCATGAAAAAAAATCAATGATTAATTTAGTTTATTCTGACAATTAATGTCATTTTGATATTAATCAGGATTTTACTGTTCCATCCGTCCATTGCCATGTACCCTCCTGAGTCCTGTCATTTAGTCCAAGCCAATATTGTTTTCCTTGTGACTGTACTAAAAAGACGGAAAATGCGTATTTTATGCCAAAGCAAGAGCAAAATCAGACATTAAAAAAACAGCATATGTTATTAATGTTTTAGTTTGCTATTACTGGTATTTAAAACATAAGTGTAATATCAGACTGCCTCAGTACTGGACTTTTACGAGAAGCACTGACTTCTATAGGACTTTTACGGGGAATGCTGACTTTTACAGATAACGCTTACTTTTACAATCGGGCTATGTATGGTAGCTCCTTTACGATATAAATATTTAGTTCAACATTTAATTAAACGGAAATAACGGGTTATTTTAATGCACATATAAGTTGTCCTTGAAGAAAACGACAATGACCCTACCCTCAACTCCCGGTCTTCGCATGTTAGTGTCCTGAACACCATACCTTTGACCACAAGAAAGGTTTTCTTATGCATTATCAATTCTGTACTTCCGTACATAATATAAGTTTAAATGTCCAAGTAAACGTCAACTGTAAAAGTGCTTCTCGTTAAAGTCCATAGCTGACAGTTTACTTGGACATTTAAACTTGTATCATGTATGGAGGAACAGAATTGATAATACATAAGAAAATCTTTCTAATGGACATAGGTATGGTGGTAGGGGCACTTAGATGTGAAGGCCGGGAGCTGAAGGTTGAGTGGTTTTCATTTTCTTCAAGGACAACTTAGATGTGCATTGAAATTTTAAAATATTCGTTTCATTAAATGTTAAATATTTATATCGTAAAAGGGCTTCCGTACATTGTCCTAGTGTAAAAGTAAACCATCAATTGTAAAAGTCATCGCTCCTCATAAAAGTCCTCTTATATCCTTCAAAATTGGACTGTTACTGATAAAAAAAAATCTATTCTGAAATATATAGAAAGATATAATATAAAAGATTCAAACATGATCTCTCTGAATTTACAATAAACTTGAGAGACTTTAGTAGTTTTCTTCAATAATATGGTTTTTGAAAATATTGCTTTATTGGTCATTCGCACTTTTGATTTTTTTAAGGAAGCTCTAAACACTAACAGAAACTGTTTTTAGACTCCGGGAAAAATATAACATATAAAGATAAGCATATTGAGACTTTTTCATTCATTTAGAACAAAGGGTACATGTACGTGCCTTATTTGCGCAGGGAAAATTTTCAAAGACAATGGACTATTTGTGAGCAGAAACCACTGTTGCTTACTTACATTGGGAAAATTAATGAAAATACATTAAAATTCTTACTCTTTGTCTAATATAATGTTAAAAATATTTTAATCTATTATAAATCATGAAATTGACAGTAAGTACAATTTCTTTAATATTACATCTAGGGGCAAATCACTCTAATTGCATAAAACTACCAAATAAATAGAGCTCTTGCGTGTGCAGTGTTTAGGGCGTCCTTAAAATAACGGACTCGCAAGTACATCAGAATGTCGTTTAGTGGGCAATGTTGTAAGTACGATAGATGTCTAATACAATTCTTTATGGACAAAATATCAGACAGTTTTCGGTCTAAAATGGCCTCAAACTGTCAAAATTATAGAAAACTTACTGAAAATATAAGACTGGACGGTTGCTGAGTTTATGGTTACTAGATCCGCCCCTGTATTCCGACAAGTTTGGTTGGCATCAGGCCATGATAACTTAGTATCATTAAACTGGTAGCAAATTCCATTGAAAGGTGACCAGTTGTCGGTACATTTAAACTGGGTTGCTGTCAAAGAAAAATATATATATTAAAATAACTACATGTGCAGATGCATTTCTTGTTGCTAAGGCAACAAATGGTCTTGCGACCAACTTTTCTCCAGAAATATATGCTTCATCGTCTTATAACATTATTTTACTGAATGTGATTTTTTTCGTCTGCGTTCATGTACCATGTACCAAAGTCTTGCAACATACAGCATGATTAATAAGTTTCAAATAGAATCTCTGATTAAAAAGATTTAAAAATCGACAAAAACTATCATACATGTTTTCAAAGAGAGAAATATCACTATACCCCCCTTGAAAAGTGGGAGGTTATATTTATTTAATCTGGATGTCCAACCGTCTGTCTGTCTAGCTGTCCGCCTGCCCGTCTGTTACGCTTTGTGGTACCCATCTCTTATCCGCAACTCTTCTCATACCATTGAAGGAAATTTGATGAAATTTTCACAGAATCTTTATTACATATTGCCATTGTTCAAGTACTGTTTTACTTTTTTGATACAACACATATTTTGATACAACACACATTCACAACGAAACATTGACACTGACATTAAATTCATATGGTAGGTGGGGAGTATCATTAAGTGAGCTCATGACTCACAGTACCTCTATTTTTTTCTTTTATTTTAATCTTTTTCAGGTAGTAATTTACATGTATTATTGAACAACTGAATTTAAAGTTTCATGTACCTTGAACACTCATTAAAACATCTCTCTACTCTATTTCTTGAAATCCTTTTAAAAGCATTTCTGAATTCAATTTTGAAAATGCAGTTGGCTTTAAAGTCTTTGTATTATACTTTTATAAGTTACAATTTTCAGTAATGTTCTAAGACATATCATGGTTGATTTTAATAAGCGCTGGCGTCAGAAAACAACTAACAATTATTTGTTACCGTAATCAAATACAATATTTTTCGTAAATTATTCATTTTTTATTACTAGTACTGCGTCTCCATATGAGTGAAAAATTCTCCAGAGAGACGTTAAACAATACACAATGAATCATTATTATTAGTACCTAAATCAATTTATAAACATTGCTAAAAGTACACATGTGCATGTATTAATAGAAATGGATAAAAATAATTTAACAAATCTATAAAAATGCATTTATTAATTGTTGCATTAAAACACTTATACATTTAATTAATTTAAAGGTGAAAACGTTTAAAGAAAATTTATTTAAACCCTTTCGAAATAGGCATATACTAGTAATATAGCAGCAATTAATTTTTTTTTATTGAGGAAAACGTTGGGTGGGGTAGGAGACTGCCGTCGCATGTTACCTTTATTATTACCCCCACTCGAATTCGCTGACGGCGACCGAGTAGAATCTGGGAATTAAGCACTTTGATAGTTTTTCTTGCTACTGTAAGAAAAGTAGTAAGAAATTGAAGTCATTTTAGCCTAGGATATTCCTAAGATGCTTTCGTTTTACACCATATGACGTATCTTAAGATATTCCTAAGTGCTGCTCCTTATGGCCTCTATGTAACAAATGTAACATTTGGCGTAAAAGTCATAAATTGTAGTTGTACGCTGGGTGATCAAAAAGTTCCTGAACTAATTGACTAACTTCCATAGAAGAAACAATATTTGGTTTCGATGTTGATTATATTTTAAATTAGTCCTTTCCGATATTAATGCACATCTGCATCGTTCTGCTCATGCACGAATCACGTGAAATAGGCGGTCACGTGACTTCCTCTGAAGCGTTCTGTCACAAAAGCTTTAAGATTTTTCTGAGTTTTATATTTCTTTCCGAGTAAGATAACTTTTACAGTTTATTTGTCAGAATGGTAAATTCTCGGGAATCAGAATGGATGGATAAGAATATCTTTTCCAAAAATAAGCATGGCGACCATCAAAACCCAAATCTTCTGTCTCTGGAGAGACGTTTATTCAAGGTAGATAGAGAATGGGTGTCTCCTTTTTATCATATCTAATATGTTTAAAATCTAAAATAAACCGATATCTTAGGAGGTTACTAATTATATTATCGTTGAAATATTCAACTATTTTTGAAAGTGTAAACTGGAGGTCTTTCATAGCACATTGCTTAATTAAAACCTCATTTATTTTATTGTAACATTTTCAAGCATCTGCCTTCCTTCACTAAAACGACTAATCCAATCATTGACTGAATTTTAATAGGAAGTCATTTGTCTTAATAAACTATGTGTAAATTATTATATGCTACTTCAAAGGGATGTCTAAGATATACAATAAATTATACAGTCGTTTGTTGAACGAGTAGAACTGAGAAAACCATTTTTCGTCACAAGTTACCTACATAGTAACGTCATTTTCACATTGTGACGTCACAAACAAGGAGCAAAACTTTATCCTGCATATGCTATTTACAGAACTTGGGTATGGCTATGTGTGTACCAATTTTTTTCTTATCTTAATTGTGGTTTTGTAAATATAGAGATAGGCCTAGTTCATGAACTTTTTGATCACCCTTCGTATATTGTGATAATAAACATATTTTCTTCACTAATGTGTTTCAAAATAACGATCATTAAAGAATGATAGAATTTAAAGACATTTGGACCCTCTTGGCCCCTCATATGATGCGTCAACTTTTTTTGGCGTAATACTATGAGGTGCAATTTTGTTATTTACGGCAAAAAGTAATATCACGTATTCCTTTCGACAAGGTGATATCACTAATTCGAATATTTTAAGTGATATTGCGTATTCAATTTCAATAGGTGATATGGCCTATTCGAATAGGTGATATCACCATGTAATTTTGCATATGTGTTGAAACAAGAATGTTAGCATTCTCGTTTAAAGTCATCATTTTGTAAGTTCTGTGGTCGATACAATGACCTTGTCAGCAAATAAAATTTATCATCGAGTTAAATGCTGACTGTTGTCTTTCATACTCATTGTTGGGCCATTATTTACACTCTGGATTGTCGACGGCTTTTCGGCTATTTTAAGATCATGACGAGGAGCACACGACGTTTGTGACGGTCGGCAGGGGATAATCACTTCTCCAAGGCACATGATTCCACCCCGATGTTTTGGAGGTCCATGTTAGAACTTGAATACTGTTAACATGTTGTAAATTATATATCACTAACATGTAAATACATACAAGTGTTGCACTCAACCCCTTTCCATCCCATGTCACAACTGCCTATACAATTCCCTTCGTGACGATCGCAATTGCAATGTCCACAGATAAGATTGCAGTTTTCTCCATACAGTCCGTTTACACAATCTGTGCAATTAGAAATTAAACAAAATGAAGCAATGTATGGGGTGGGGGGGGGGGGTACAAATCTGGTTAAAATGTGCAAAAAGTTAATAAAGTGGAAATATGTTTTATTTAGATAAAAAAAAGAATGTTTTTTTTCTTGTAAAAATCTTTTTATCACAAGGTTGAAGAATCTGAATTAAAAGTAACCAGCGGGTTTTTGGCAGATGAAACCATAGAGAGATGAACAATCGTGATCGTTCCATTTTCCCTGATAAGGAGCCTGAGGTGATAATTCCACACAATCCTCTACGCCACCATAATTATTTGGTTCCCCAGGATACCAGTTATAGTATGTGCCGACCTACAAAATTAATTCACAAACATTACAGTACAAAAATAATAGAACATTGGAATTTTAATCATGTACAGTGTACTGGAATATTCCCATGAAAAAAAATTCAATGATTAATTTAGTTAATTCTGACAATTAATGTCATTTTGATATTAATCAGGATTTTACTGTTCCATCCGTCCATTGCCAGGTACCCTCCTGAGTCCTGTCATTAAGTCCAATCCAATAACTAGGATTTCCTTGTGTTTGTGCTAAAAAGATGGAGAATGCGTATTTTATGCCAAAGCAAGAGCAAAATCAGACATTAAAAAACAGATGAATATGTTATTGATGTTTTAGTTTGCAATTACTGGTATTTAAAACATTAAGTGTACTAAGTAATATCAGACTGCCTCAGTACTTATATCCTAAATTGTACTGTTATGAACAAAAAAAAATTAAACACAAATATTTAGCAAACATCCATGTTTGATCTTAGTTATATGTATATATCTTTTTTAAAAACATAAAATTATTTACTGATCATATAGAATTGCAAAAATTAAAAAACTAAGAAATATTTATTCTGAAATATTTAGAAAGGTATAAAATTAAAAGATTTAAACATGATCTCTCTAAATTCAAGAAATTTGCAATAAACTTGTGAGACTTTAGTAGTTTTCATTCAACCATGCAGTTCTTGAACGAATTGCTTTATTGGCCATTCGCACTTTTGCCTTTTGTTAAAGTATCGGACTCGCAGGTAAATCAGGGTGTCATTTAGAGAGCAATGTTTTAAGTACGATAGATGTCTAATACAATTATGTATGGACAAAATATCAGACAGTTTTCGATCTTAAAGGGCCTCAAACTGTCTGATATTTTTGTTCCATACAGAACTGTTCTCGACATATCCATTACAGAAAACTTACTTCCAAGATAAGACTGGACGTTTGCTGAGTTTATGGTTACTAGATACGTCCCTATATTTTGACAAGTTTGGTTGGCATCAGGCCAAGATAAATTGTTGTCATTAAACTGGTAGCAATTTCCATTGAAAGATGACCAGTTGCCGGTACATTTAAACTGGGCTGTCAAAGAAAAAAATATATATTAAAAAACTACATGTGTACAATTAACAATAGGACATTTAACTCTGGACACGACATAGTCCAGACATTTTACTACCATTTCTAATTATGATATCCAAAATATTTTTATTTCACTTGGTGGGATTTCTTTGCAGTATCCCAGGGTCTCATGTTGAACGCATAAACATCTCCACTTCTATAGATATGAAGTCCTAAAAATCAGAATCCCATGGTAGAATGGTGGGATTTTCAGTCCCACCAACTATCCCACCATTCTCCCGTGGGAGAAAAAATGTCAGATGGGATATTTTCTCCTGTGGGATTTTTTCTCCAACAAATTTGTTCAAATGGGATAAAAGTGATATAAAAATAGTTTGGATATCATAATTAGAAATGGTAGTAAAAAGTCTGGACTATGTCGTGTCCAGAGTTAAATGTCGTACTGTTACATGCATTTCTTGTTGCTAAGGCAACAAATGGTCTTGCGACCAACTTTTTTTCCAGAAATATATGCTTTTTATAAAATAACATTAATCTTATAAAATGTTTTACTGAATGTTATTTTAATACCCCCGCTTGAAAAGAAGAAGGGTATATAGTAATCGTTATGTCCTTCCGTCCGTCTGTTACGCTTTGGGGTACCCATCTCTTATCCGCAACTCCTCTTATACTACTGAGTAAAATTTATTACATATTGCCATTGTGCACCTCCTATTTTACTTTTTTATTCGAGACGCATTTTAGGTTTCCCATAGCAAAACATGGACATCGCCATTATATTCCTACCTATGACGTCACATACATGGCGCTTTCTGAATAATATTTGTTGATACGACGAGTTATTCCTCTTTAAACGTTATCGAAAAAAATATATAGGAAAACATGGACATTATGGGAGGCGGGGGTTTCATTTAGTGAGCTAATTGCTCACAGTGCAATGTACCTCTAGTTTTCGTCTGCGTCCATGTTCCATAGTCTTGCAACGTACAGCATGATTAATAAAAGTTTCATATAGAACCTCTGATTAAGGTCAGACGACACGTTCCTCAAATAAATGTTTTGTATCTCTTGGTATTATATAAAAAAAGTATTCATATTTGTCATTCTCTTCCGATTTCTACATTGTTTTTACATTGTTTTTAAATTTAAGTACACCCAAAATTGTGTTTTAGGCCATTTAGAAGATTACCCATAAGGGTTATATAAGAAATATGACCCTATCGTATCTTGGTCAAATGCCTGGTAAGGTACCCTAATTTTTTGTGAGAAAACTTAATTAAGTACCTCTATCTCAATGACAAATTCTTAAGAAAATATATTTTTGAGGAACGTGTCGTCTGACCTTAAGAAGATTTAAAAATCGGCAAAAACTACCATACATGTATTCAAAGAGAGAAATATCACTATAACTCCACCTTGAAAAGTGAGGGAGGGGGGTATATATTAATCGGGATGTCCGTCCTTCTGTCTCTCAGCCCGCCCATCCGTCCGTCTGTTACGCTTTGGGGTATCCATCTCTTATCCGCAACTCCTCTCATACCATTGAATGAAATTTGATGAAATTTTGACAGAATCTTTTATTATTACATATTGCCATTCATCGTAAACCCCCGGGTGATCTCGTCTTTACTTATAACCCGTGCGCAAACTCGCCGAAAAATCGCCGTATCTAATTAAATATGCATGGGTCATGTGATTGGCCGCTTCACAGAGTCGCGATGCCAAACAACGAATCACATTACGTATGCATGTTCGGCATTGCCAAAAACATGAAAAACTCATTCCGTAGTTAACACAGCTGATAAATCCCCTCACCAGTGCATTTTGCAGTAAGGAAGATGTGCTCCTATATAATATCTGACGGAAATTAATGCCAGTGACCTGTACGAATTGACTTTCATTGTTTTAAATCAAACTTCGCAAGTTTTAACGAGAGTAAAAATATTTACCATAAATAGCAAAGTAATAAACGTATTCTTCAAAATTGAAGAGTTCCATCTTTCTGATTGGTTCACTAAAACAACAAATTAGCATATTTTACGGCGATATTTCAGCTAGTTTGCCCAAGGGTGATAAGTAAAGACGAGATCACCCGTGGGTTTTCGACGATGATTGCCTTTGTTCATCTCCTGCTTTACTTTTTTGATACAACACATGTTTTGGTTTTCTCACAACAAAACATGGACACTGACATTAAATTCAAATGGTAGGCGGGGGTATCATTTAGTGAGCTCATTGATCGCAGTACCTCTAGTTTTCATTTATTTTAATCTTTTTCAGGTAGTAATTTACAGGTATTATTGGACAACTGAATTTAAAGACACATGTACCTTAAACACTCATTTAAAACATCTCTCAACTCCATTTCTTGAAATCCTTTTAAAATGCATTTCTGAATTCCATTTTGAAAAAGAAGTTGGCTTTATATTCTTTGTGTTAATACTTTTATAAATTACAATTATCAGTGATGTTCTGAGACACATCATAGTCGATTTTAAGAAGTGCTGGCGTCAGGAAAACAACCAAAAATTATTTTTACGTAATCAAATACAATATTTTTCGTAAATTATTCATTATTACTAGTACTTAAATCAATTTATAAACATTGTACCGTGTAAAAGTATGCATGTGCATGTATAAATAGAAATGGAGAAAAATAATTTAACAAATCTATAAAAATGCATTTCATTAATTGCTACATTAAAACACTTATGCATTTAATTAAGCAAAAGCTGAAAACGTTTCAAAGATAATTTATATAATCCCTTTCGAAAAAGACATATAATATAGCGGCAATAATTTTTTACTGGGGAAAACGTGGGGCGGGTTAGGAGAATGCGGTCGCATGCTACCTGTATTATTATCCCCACTCAAATTTGCTGACCTAGTAGAATCTGGGAATTAAGCACTTTGGTAGTTTTTCATGCTACTATAAGAAAAGTAATAAGAAATTGAAGTCATTTTAGGATATTCTTAAGATGTTTTCGTTTTACACCAGAAGACGTATCTTAAAGGGGCCTGGACACAGTTTCAGCTGATTTTTTAAAATCAATTTTAATGTTTACGATTTCTACCTAAGGCATCATCTATTGATTTGCAAAAAATTGAACATCATTTGTTTCTTAACAAACAAGATGCAGAACTTATAGTTCCGCATAATGTAAACAAGGCTCGTGCCTTGTTTTGTTAACATATAGAAAATATCATATTTATAAACAAACTGTTGAAGTAATTAAATTTTTAAAAAAATGTTTCTACACATTAATTCAGATAATTTACATTTATAATCTTTTTTAGATGTTTCATGTGACTGAAGCATAATACATGTATAGTAACTTTTTTTGTGAAATATAGAATGTCGATTAGTTATATTAACTTTAATTTGAAGTTATATATTTTTTAAACAATATATAAAAAAAAACTTTTTTACTACTAATTTTAAAATATATTAGCATATTAACCTTGTTTTAAACCCGGTAAAAAATCTCTGCCTTGGGGCTAGCAGTTATATGTTATAGTGATTTAATACAGCATGAAATACCCCAGGTGTCAAACTTTATATGAGATTTTAGACAATTTTAAATTAGAAATGAAAAGTTAAAAGTATTGTTTTTTCCTCAATAATCCTGTGTGAAGTTATAAATTTTTAAGCAAACCTGTGTTAACATAAACATGATACTAGCCTTGTTTACATAACAAAGGTTTGGAGCTCTAAATCTGTCTTGTATCTGGAAAACTGGCGTTCAAATTTTTGATGATCATTAGAAAGACCATAGTTAAATATTTATAAAATGGAAAAATAAATTTTGAAATTTTAGCTTCAACTGTGTTCATGCCCCTTTAAGATATTCCTAAGTGCTGCTCCTTATGGCCTCTATGTAACAAATGTGGGTACCTGTAAAGTGCGAAACGAAATAGAAAGGAAACAAAACGAAACGAAATCTTCCGAAACGAAATCTACCGAAACGAAACGAAATCAAGACGAAACGAAACGGAATCAAAACGAAATCTGCCGAAACGAAACAAAACAAAACTATCAAAATGTTGGAGGATTTTTTTCAATTCAAGGTACATGTATATAATTATGTAATTTTATGTGTAACTGCATGTGGACTTTTTTTTTTACTTCAATTAAATTGTTAATATAATAATTAATTACCGATAAATTATGTTCCCTTCTCTAATGATGCATTTACACTGAATCAAACTTCTAAGTGCTCACCTAACATTTTTTAAGTTTTAAAGAACAAATGCGTATAATAAATAATTTCTCTAATTCATGGTTAATGAAGCATATTTCAGTTCGATGTTGCATAAATTTCATGTAAGTATATCGTCAGAATTTGAATTAAGCAAAGTGTCAAGGAAATGATATACCCTCAAAATGAAAATTCACCCTAAATAATATCTATGGAGTAAGACCACCAATCGCTCTAATTACCACAAGACTTTTTTTACTGTTGGATACAATGTACCCCTGAATAGGAGATTGAACCATCTGCTGTCATACTAACTGCATAGATCTATCCAAACCGTTAAAATTGTGTGGAAGGGGGGGGGGGCTTTGACACTCCTTAGAAAAACCTCAAAAGTGTTCAACCGGATTCAGATCCGGGAATTTAACAGTGCATCATCACGTAGAGGCCTTTTGGCCAACATCCTTGGGCGTTTAGCACTTAAGTGCACCGCTTTAAGGATGATTCAGACTGCTTGAGCTGATATTAGACCGTCACGAGCACCGATTTCTTATCATTTCCACACGATTTTGTAAATTGAAGATGAAAATGACCCACAGCCTATATAAAAATGTGTTATAGAGGGTTTTGATACTGATTGTTAATTTTTAAAAGTAATATCAAGGACAATTAAACACTAAAATAAAAGTGAGGAAAACTTGGTGCAAGGATGGTCCAGATAACAACATTCCAACGGCTCTCCCTTCTGTCTCAATGGTCATGTTGCCAATATTTTGAGTGTTTTTAGTGAAACCAGTTTTTAAAATTTGATAATGATTACAAAAAGATGCTAATTACACAAAACACATGCAGCAAAGTACAGATTTATTGTTTTTAAGCTTCGTCACGGAACATTGGTTTCATTGGTGGTATCTGATTTTCTTTCTACAATTGTTGAGAAGACTCATTTGTTGTAATAATGTGAAAATATCACACCACACCATTCTAAAAAGTAGCTTTTAAATAAATAGATTTATTAACGTGAACACTTAAAAGTTTTGTTAAGTGTACTATGCCAGCTGCAAATATGCATCAGCGTACCATGCATGTATAATTTCAATAAGGCCCGTTTATATACAGGTCGAAATAAAGTTACGGTACTGTTGTATTGCGTGCGAATGTCATTAAACATCGGATAAACCAGGGACTTTCGAGTATTCCACTCCGAGATGGCTGGTTTTATCGTTCAATTATACATATAACTCCAGCTGGAATCTTGCATAGGCGTCGGAACCAGAGAGGGGCTAGGGGGGCTTAGCCCCCTTTTTTGCAAAGATACACGTTTTATGTATTAAAAATTGGAGTTTACCTTTTCTTAGTTGGTTTAACCCCTCCGATTTTCCATTAGCTCCCCATTTTCAATTTGCTTCCGACGCCTACATGAATGTCTCGTGTATCCTTTCTACGGACATACGGTCCAATTTTGTATCGAGGTAATTTTTAAAGGAAGAAATGAGTGATTTGCAATGAAGAGGCTCGACCAAAGACCTCTAATGTATTAACGATTCAACTGAGAAGAAAAAAGTCTTTCGATGCGAACGATGTTATTTTTAGTAGATCAATGATTCAGTGATATATTTACAAAATATGACATAGGCGTCGGAAGCGGGAGTGGCTAGCCTCCCCTCCCCCTCACTTTTTTTTTGCAAAGGTATATAATTATTATATAGGCATTGAAAATTTGGGTTTACTTTTTTTGTTGGTTAAGCCCCCCTCCCCCCTTTTCAATTTCCTTCCGACGCCTATGTGTGAGCTTGAAGTGAAACAATTGCCTCAGTGTGTTAACAAGTGCTTGAACTATATAAATTTCATATGAAGTAAATATAGACCATATGCATTAACACATTATATATGACTATATGTACATGTATACACCTTGATTTGAAGAAAACATACCCATTTTTTTCGTTTCGATAGGTTTTGTTTCGTTTCGGTAGCTAGATTTCTAAAATAAATATTTAGAACGCTGGAAGATATCGGAATATTTTCGTGTTGTCATTTTACCAGTTCCGAATACCCATTTTAAACATTATTATAAATTCATTCTCTTTGTTTTCTTCATTGTAAACGTGACTCATTATATCCACGCTTGAAAAGCAGTGGGAAAGGATAGTGATGGGATGTTTGTCCATTCTTCCTTTTGTACGTCTGTCTAGTTGTCTGTGCGTCCGTCCATCTGATACGCTTTGGGGTACCCATTTTTTATCCACAACTCCTCTTTCACCACTGAATGAAAATTAATGAGGTTTCGTAGAATTTATTGAGGCTTTCACAGAATCTTTGTTAAAAAGTGCCAGAGTACACCTTTTTTTATTTTTTGATCTGGCACTTAATTTGGACTCCCTTAGCATTTGAACCTTTCTTTTTAATATTGAAGGGTATATGCATCTCTTATCCACAATTCCTCCATTCCACTGAATAAGATTAATGATACTTTCATAGATTCTTAATTACATTTTACATGTGACCTCTTATTATATTTTTTTAACATGGACTTTGTCATAATAATCATATAGGAAGAGTGGGGTATCATTAAAGTGAGCTCAGTGTTCACAGCACCCCTAGTTTCTCTTTAACATTTGGAAATACAAATAACTAATTGGTGAGCAATTTATTTAACTTTTCTTAGGCATGCCAATGGATAATGTGGGGGCGTATATTTCTTAATTTAGGGTTGAATTGAATGGGTACCGCTAGGGTATCCATGTAAAGACGAATAATGACCCCCATCGAATAATGACCGGGGGTCATTTTTCGACAGCGAAAAATGACCCCCGGTCAATATTCTACGGCGAAAAATAACCCCCGGTCATTATTCGACGTAGAAAAATGACACTTTTGCCCGTAGAAAAAGTGTCACCACCCTTAAAATTTGCAGAACCCACGTGAAGAAAAATGACCCCCGTAGAAAAATGACTCCCTGTTGATTAAAGCTGAAATTTTTAGGGGGCAAAAAAAAATATTAGATAAAGAAGCATATTGGCCAAAATGCTCACCTGAGCTTATTTGGAATAAATTGATGATATGTTGATCTCATAACATACGATTATAGCTATATTTTAAGGTCAATGCGATAATTCAGAATCTAAAGGAGTAAAGATTTATCGAGCCTAAAGGGTTAGGTAAACATTGTTTTTCGATGGTGAAAATCATCGTACTGACAGAAAAAATCAGCAGTATCATATATTATTATATCCTCTGCTTGAAAAGCGGAAGGGTATATAGTGATTGGGATGTTCGTCCGTCTGTTACGCTTTGGGGTATCCATCTGTTATCCGCAACTCCTCTTACAGTATATATAAAAAGATATATTTGTAAAACAGCTATGCCCTTGTATGGCAACATAGCTAAGATTAAACTTTTCTTAGAGGTAATTTAAATATAATGGTAACCAAAGTAGGGTCTTCTCACAAGAAATACAATTGCAAAATAGGAAAGCCCTAGCACCACTTGTTCAAAATTAATGGCTAAGGATAAGTGTTTGAAAGGTAGGTCAAACTCAAAGGTCAAAGGGTCAAAGTTGATGGTTTCTTAAGAAAGGTTTAACGTAACAAGGATTACATTTGTGCAGTATGAGAGTACTAGTACCTACCGTTTAAAAGTTATAACCAAAGTAAATTAAAAATTTGGCATTTTTGTGTAAAATGGGACAAACTCCAAGGTAAAGGTCAAAAGGTCAAATTTGGTGGTACCCAAAGTAAGGTCTTGTCACAAGGAATGTACACATAATAAATATGAAAGACATAGCTACAATAAATGACAAGAGGCCCATGGGCCACATCGCTCACCTGAGCACCACGGGTAGGACTAGTATAAAATGGCTTTAAAAAGTTTAAATCCAAAAGTAGTCCCATGACCAATCATGGATTTGCTATTTTTTAGAAAATGATTGAGAAGAAGATTTTTAAAGAATTTTCCTATATATTTCTATGTAAAACTTCGGTCGGCCATTTTGGCCCCGCTCTACCCCCGGGGGTCATGATTTGAACAAAATTGAATCTACACTACCTGAACATGCTTCCATATAAATATGATGAATAATGGCTTTGTCATTCTTGAGAAGAAGATTTTTAAAGAATTTTCCTATATATTTCTATGTAAAACATTGGTCGGCCATTTTGGCCCCGCCCTACCCCCGGGGGTCATGATTTGAACAAACTTGAATCTACACTACCTGAGCATGCTTCCATATAAATATGATGAATTATGGCTTTGTCATTCTTGAGAAGAAGATTTTTAAAGAATTTTCCTATATATTTCTATGTAAAACATTGGTCGGCCATTTTGGCCCCGCCCTACCCCCGGGGGTCATGATTTGAACAAACTTGAATCTACACTACCTGAGCATGCTTCCATATAAATATGATGAATTATGGCTTTGTCATTCTTGAGAAGAAGATTTTTAAAGAATTTTCCTATATATTTCTATGTAAAACTTTGGTCGGCCATTTTGGCCCCGCTCTACCCCCGGGGGTCATGATTTGAACAAAATTGAATCTACACTACCTGAACATGCTTCCATATAAATATGATGAATAATGGCTTTGTTATTCTTGAGAAGAAGATTTTTAAAGAATTTTCCTATATATTTCTATGTAAAACATTGGTCGGCCATTTTGGCCCCGCCCTACCCCCGGGGGTCATGATTTGAACAAACTTGAATCTACACTACCTGAGCATGCTTCCATATAAATATGATGAATTATGGCTTTGTCATTCTTGAGAAGAAGATTTTTAAAGAATTTTCCTATATATTTCTATGTAAAACTTTGGTCGGCCATTTTGGCCCCGCCCTTAACCGGGGGGTCATGATTTGAACAAACTTGAATCTACACTACATGAGCATGCTCCCATATAAATATGATGAATTATGGCTTTGTCATTCTTGAGAAGAAGATTTTTAAAGAATTTTCCTATATATTTCTATGTAAAACTTTGGTCGGCCATTTTGGCCCCGCCCTACCCCCGGGGGTCATGATTTGAACAAACTTGAATCTACACTACCTGAGGATGTTTCCCCATAAGTTTCATCTTTCCTGGCACAGTGGTTCTTGAGAAGAAGATTTTTAAATATACCACCAAATTTTCATTAATTCCCAATTATCTTCCCTTGAATGAGGGAGTGGCCCTTCATTTGAACAAACTTGAATCCCCTTCACCCAAGGATACTTTGTGGCAAGTTTGGTTGAAATTGGCCCAGCGGTTCTTGAGAAAATGTGAAAAGTTTACAGACAGACAGACGGACAGACGGACAGACAGACGGACGGACGGACAGACGGACGCCGGACAAAATGTGATCAGAAAAGCTCACTTGAGCCTTCGGCTCAGGTGAGCTAAAAAGTCATGGTAAAGGTTAAAGATTTTGCGGAGAAACAGACCGCCAGAAAGACAGACAGACATACAGACGGACACGATAAAACTATTTATCTCGCTTCAGACAAATTTGTAGATTGCTGATTGGATAAAAGCTGATCACATGACGCCCTGAAATTTTCCGTATTACGTCTCCGTCGAGGCGTAATATGAAAATCGGGCACGCGATTCCGTTCGCATTGTTGTTATTATAAATAAAAATGGCGGCTAAGAAACGGTATACGTAGGTAGTTTAGTTAAATTTCTTGTTACTGTAACGATATTTTATGTTGATTGTTATTGGATTAAAACTTAATATTTTCATAATATGCACATATATCTTTTTTATATCGATAAAGGTCTTCAGCGGGATAAATTCGTAACACATGTACAGTCAGTTAGTGACCTAATACGGATTCATACAGGGTGTGAAATGGAAATCCGTATTGGGACACGGCTTCGCCTCGCCCAATACGGATTTCTATTTCACACACTGTATGAATCCGTATTAGATCACTAACTGATTGTGTAACTAATAATACCCCCGAATCTTCGATTACAGGGACATAAAAAGAAATGGTCTTCAATTAAGGACATACGCAACGTACCTTACCTACTGATAACTTTTCAAGATATTCTTAATTTAAGATTATAGTGCCATCAGATATTCATAGACAAAAATTCAGCATGCATTACCAGGGGTTTTTTTTGATTGATTGATTGATTGTATATCGTTTAACGTCCCTCTCGAGAATTTTTCACTCATATGGAGACGCCACCACTTGCCGGTGGAGGGCTACAAATTTTGACCTTTGCTCGGCAACTTGTGTTTTTTGGAAGATATCAAATTATGAAAATTTTTGTATTATTCAAAGAAAAATATACAAAAATTACAAAACATAAATTACAGATTTTTTTTCCTATCAAATTTGTTTTAGAAGAGGCGTATAAATCCATATGAAGACATTTAAAGTATATCACACAGGTCCTTCATTTAGTGGAACTCTTCAACTCCAGGGAAGAACCCAATAAAGCTCAAACTACGTTGCGTATGACCTTAACTTTTCATATTATGACACAGTATAAAGAAGACGTTACAAAAATGAAAATGTTTGTTCTGATTTTCATATTAAATTCTCTGAAAAATATACTCAGAACTGGGTTCAATCGTGGAGTAAAACAAGAATTAAGAAATGTAATGAATACTGTGTGCTAAATCAAAAGGTTATGTCTACATGTATAGTTTTTGCATTAGAATTTGTATTTTACACTAGCCCATAGCTTTACAGTGCATATTTTTAGGTGTTATACCCACCCCACCCCCTTACTTATTTAGGAGGAAGTCGATTATCAACAAAAGCAACAAAAAAAAACTACCCTAGATCTACCTTTATTTTTCTATAAGGAGGGACTAAAAATAAGCTTAAAATAATCCACTATTCGACTAATTTTCAACTGTTACTTTGCCACAATACTATTAAGTATACCCCCACCAACATTTATAAAGTATGCTTTAATCATGGCGAAGTAAATTATGATATCATAGAACTTGTGTGAAGGCTTAACTTCATTTCAATATTTTATCTAGAGCCTCTTTCAGTATTATTGAAAGGTATAGAGTTTTATTATATTTTTGCTTTTCATTTATTATATTTTTGTTTTGATATAACGTAATGTTCTTTTTTGGGGGGGAGGGGGGATAAAAATTTCCTCCTCTTTCATTGTCAAATCGGATTTGCAAAACTTTTACGAGCTAAAAGTTGAAATGAAGGAAAAGTTAATTAATTTTTTATTAAAGAGTATTGGAACCTGATTGTTGCATTGTTTGATTTCTAAAAACAAGTGGAATACCATTCTTCAAGCAAACACTATAAGGAGGAATATCTAAAGGAAATTTTATTTACTTGACAATTAAAGAATCTCTTTTCACTTTAAAAGGGGTCATTTTTCAATGGGGTCAATTTTTTATAGGACTAACATATAAAATAATGACCCCTAGGTCACTTTTTCTACAAAAAATGATTTTTTTTCTACGGGTAGGGGGTCATTTTTTGTCGTTGAAAAATGACCCCAGGTCATTATTCGATGGGGGTCATTATTCGTCTTTACACCGGAACTCGTCGGTTTATTCTCAGTTGGTAAAATAAACACCTATGTTAACTTGCAAAATAATTTTTTGGATTTAATTGCTGAACTTTTATGAAAAATATTTAATTCCACAAGTCATTGAATTACCTTGACAAAAAACTTAGATTTTGAAATAATGCCTCGTATATTCATAGCAACCCCAAATCCGTTTCTTACTCGGAACTGGTAAAATAACTGTATATTGTGAAAATAAACATTTTTGCTTCACTAATTCAAAATAACGATCATAAAAGACATAGAGAATTTTAAGACGTTTGGACCCTCTTGGTCCCTCATGTGATGCGTCAGCTTTTTTTTTTTTTGTTTGTTGGGGGGGGGGGGGGGGGGTAATACTATAAGGCGCCTATCTGATTTGAATTGTGATATCGCCTATTTCAAAAGATGATAACACTTATTCGAATAGGTGATATAATTAATTTGAATAGGTGATATCACTATTTCTTTTGAATAGGTATATCACTTATTCGAATAAGTGTTATCACGTATTCAAATTCAATGGATGATATCACCTATTCGAATAGGTGATATCACCATATCATTTTGAATATGTGATATCACTTATTCTAATAGGTGATATCACCTTTTCAAATTAGTTATAAAATAACAACAGCCCCAAGGCTATAGGTCCCTAAATCTTATTTATTTTCACTTTCGTTTTATGACTCATCATTCTAGAAGATAATTATTCACATCCTGTTCCTAAAACTTTAAACTAGCATTAATTCAGTCTTCTCTAAATTCTCATGAATACAACGCTCATGAAAAAAAAATCATAATTTTAAGCGTTTTATTACAAATAATAAGCATACACGCAATTCAAATAATAGAATAAAACACTCTTTGGTGCTGTGATCACTTAAGTTCAAAGTTAAAATATCATATCTAAACAAAAGCAGTCATTCAATGAAAAGCAAGCACAAAGAATGTCCTCTTAATTATTTAAGAATGTGCATCTAAATAAATATTTGGAACCAACGTTGTCCCAACGTAAAGCTCAGCAGCTAATTATAAAATTGACACCATCATTTAGTTGGCAGTATAATAATTGGACCAACGTTGGCCCAATATAAATATCCCATCTCTGAAACACCTAAACAAACTCTTGCTAACATCCGGCCAACGTTGGGCCAACATTATATTACCAACTTGATGAGACATTTTCTTTAAGGGTGTATTACAAATATTGGGCCAACGTTGAGCTAATAAACAACTACCGACTTGATAAAACACTTTCTTTAAGGGTGTATCATAATCATTGGGCAACGTTGGACCAGCATACTACTACCAATTTGATAAGACACTTTCTTTAAGGGTGTATTACAATCATTGGGCCAACTTTGGGCCAACATACTACTACCAACTTTATAAGACACATTCTTCAAAGGTTTATTTCAAACATCGGGCCAACTTTGGGCCAACATACTACTACCAGTTTGAAATAACACTTTCTTTTAGGGTGTATTATAAACATTGGTCCAACGTTGGGCCAACATCAGCATCCTTCCTTCCTTGGAAAGTAAAATGAATGGAAGTTGCTTACGCTGGACCAACGTTGGGCCAACATAGGAATTCTGTCATGGTCGAGAGGGTTGACATGGTAACATTGGTCCAACGTTGGCCCAATGCGTTGTCCCCAAAACGCCAACCATACAACCTTTTACCAGTGTTGGCCCAACATAGCCATGCTATCGGGGAATGGATTACAGTTTTGCATTTAATTTAAAGCAACCCCAATAGAAAGTGTAGTTTGGTCTGCTCACAAATTAATCTATTTCACTTGTATATTATGTGTTCTGTAAGAAAATCGTGAAAACAGCCAAAAAATGGATAGTCCGATTTTTCTTGGTTCCAGTGTTAATCTATATATTATAGGGAGCATTCATTCTTTATTGTAAGAATCTCAAATGGTTGATATCACCTATTCGAATTGGAGATATCACCTATTCAATTTGAATTGGTGATATGTAATATCACCTATTCAAAAAGGTGATATCACTTATTCAAATAAGTGATATCACCTATTCGTTTCCAATGCAGCGTAAGGGAAAACACACTGAAATTCAATACCGCGACTTTAAGAATTTTAACGAAGAAAAATTTCTTTCCGATTTAAAAAGTGTCAATTTTGATGCCCTTACGAATTTGGACAATCCTAACGATATCTTAGCGAACTTTTACGATATGTTTCATACTATTCTAAATAGTCACGCTAACGTAAAGACTAAACGTGTGAAAACTGAGTCTCGTCCAAAATGGTTAACACAAGAAATTAATGATGCTAGACAATTACGAGATTACTATCATCAACACAAAGACTTTGAAAATTTTCGACATTGGAGGAATAAAGTCACGCTTTTGATTAATAATGCTAAATGTACTTATTATAAATCAGCTGTTGAGGAGAGCTCTAATCCTAAAGAACTCTGGAGCTATCTGAACCATTTATCCTCAAAGCCAAAATATTTTTTTCCTACTCATATTAAGGACAACGGATCAGAAATTAACGATACACAAGGTATTGTCAATGTTTTTAATGAACACTTTACAAAAATTTCTAGCAATTTATTAAATGAATTACCAAAACGTAACTTTAAACCAGAAAAGTTAAAAGAATTCACAAAGTCAAAACTTAATTATGAAAATGTATTTAGCTTACTTCCTATAAGACAAGACGAGGTCTTCTCAATGCTATGCAAACTTGACATTAATAAATCGGCAGGTATAGATTTCATTGGTCCCCGCCTCTTAAGACTTTCTGCCGATATAATTTCTAAGCCTATAACTCATCTAATTAACACTAGCATTACTAATGGCATCTTTCCTTTGCATCTGAAACAAGCTAAAGTCACCCCTATATATATAAAAAGGGCGATAAAAAAGATCCAAGTAATTACAGACCAATATCAATCTTACCGACTTTATCAAAAATTTTTGAAAAACATGTTGCTAATCAAGTACGTGAATTCACCCGAGCTTTTGACCTCATTACAAACTCACAGAGTGGTTTTAGGGAATTCCATTCTTGCCAAACGGCACTAACCAAACTTACTGACAGCTGGTTGCATGCAATGGACCAAGGGAATCTCACTGGCATAGCATTTCTAGATTTCAGTAAAGCATTTGATTTAGTCAGTCATGATCTTTTAATTGAGAAATTGAGGCACTATAACTTTGATTCACTTACAATTAAATGGTTTCAGTCTTATTTAAATGAAAGAACCCAAAGTGTTAAAATTGGTGTATGTTCTTCTGATATCTTACCTATCACAGCAGGGGTGCTCCGGGATCTATTTTAGGTCCACTGCTATTTTTATTGTATATAAATGATCTCCCCCTATGTGTCAATCACTGTAATATTGATATGTTTGCAGATGATGCAACTCTGCATTTATCTGATAACAATGTACATAATATTGAAACATTTTTGAATTATGATTTATGCGAAATTGAAAACTGGTGTTTACAGAACCAAATGATTCAGAACACGAACAAATCAAAATCTATGCTTATGTGTACACAACAAAAAAGGTCAAAGTTAGATATTCCAGAACTTAATACAGAAATTTCTGGAGAAAAGCTTGAAAATGTTAATGTTGAAAAACTCTTAGGTGTCTATATAGATCAAAATCTTCATTATAATTATCATGTAGATTCAGTTTGTAAATCCTTAACATACAAGTTATTTACACTCCGTAAAATTAAGAAATTTCTTCCATTAAATACCAGAAAACTTTTTTATAATGCATATATTTGCCTTCAATAAACTACTGTCTTACAATTTGGGGCAATGCATCTAAAACTAGCATTGAAAGAATTCATAAACTTCAGAAACGGGCTGCTAGAATTTAGAATTTAGTCCCTCCCCTTACCTGAGAAAACCGTACGGGTAAAAATCTCGGCCTTTAAGCTTAAATAACAAAATCAAAGCTATACTATGCCTAGCATAAGTAATTCTATAAATACAAACAGTTTTAACCCCATCAAAGGAAAAAAATACCTTTTAGAACATAATCTATTTATTCAGCCAATCAAATGCTTCCATTTCTCGCCAAGAATTGATTCTTCATGGTGAAGAATTCTTCTATTTCTGAAATATTTAACATTGTATGATTGGTTCACTGAACAATTATATGGGCGTGTCTTTATTGGTTTTTGTTCAGCACACAAAAAGAAACTATTCAAAACCCGCAAGCTGTTTGCATTGATATTTAAACTTTCAAGGCCTTGCTACACTTTTTTTTAATTTCTGCTGTAATCTTTTTTTCGCCTTTCTAAATATTATTTTTCACATTTCGGTACATACAGAAAATACAACCATCTTCATGTATATCAGAGACGAACCTTGTCTTTGAAGACAGATTTAAGGTACTCCGATCCTCAGGTTCTGAAAATCAAGCATTAATTAATTGAAAATGCTCACAAAAATGTCTCTGAATTTTCTAAGTAACACGTTTTTACCCACAATAATTCTTCAAACTTCATCTTTCAAAAATTTTTGAAAAACATGTTGCTAATCAAGTACGTGAATTCACCCGAGCTTTTGACCTCATTACAAACTCACAGAGTGGTTTTAGGGAATTCCATTCTTGCCAAACGGCACTAACCAAACTTACTGACAGCTGGTTGCATGCAATGGACCAAGGGAATCTCACTGGCATAGCATTTCTAGATTTCAGTAAAGCATTTGATTTAGTCAGTCATGATCTTTTAATTGAGAAATTGAGGCACTATAACTTTGATTCACTTACAATTAAATGGTTTCAGTCTTATTTAAATGAAAGAACCCAAAGTGTTAAAATTGGTGTATGTTCTTCTGATATCTTACCTATCACAGCAGGGGTGCTCCGGGATCTATTTTAGGTCCACTGCTATTTTTATTGTATATAAATGATCTCCCCCTATGTGTCAATCACTGTAATATTGATATGTTTGCAGATGATGCAACTCTGCATTTATCTGATAACAATGTACATAATATTGAAACATTTTTGAATTATGATTTATGCGAAATTGAAAACTGGTGTTTACAGAACCAAATGATTCAGAACACGAACAAATCAAAATCTATGCTTATGTGTACACAACAAAAAAGGTCAAAGTTAGATATTCCAGAACTTAATACAGAAATTTCTGGAGAAAAGCTTGAAAATGTTAATGTTGAAAAACTCTTAGGTGTCTATATAGATCAAAATCTTCATTATAATTATCATGTAGATTCAGTTTGTAAATCCTTAACATACAAGTTATTTACACTCCGTAAAATTAAGAAATTTCTTCCATTAAATACCAGAAAACTTTTTTATAATGCATATATTTGCCTTCAATAAACTACTGTCTTACAATTTGGGGCAATGCATCTAAAACTAGCATTGAAAGAATTCATAAACTTCAGAAACGGGCTGCTAGAATTATCCTTGATGCAGCACCCGACGAACCATCAAAACCATTGTTTGAAAAACTGGGATGGCTAAATGTATTTGAATTAGTCACATTACATAAGTGTATTTTATTGTACAAAACTTTTTATGGTATGAGCCCCGAATATCTCCAGGACCTTTTTGTTTTTCATAGCAATGATTCCTATTCCTTACGTTCAGAACTAAATTATAATCTTCGTTTACCAAAACATAGAACAATTTTATTTACAAATTCTATTCAATATTCAGGTGTAAATTTATGGAATAACCTACCATTACATATAAAATTATCACCAACCTTACCTATTTTTAGACGAAATGTAGAAAAAATTATAATTAGCCAACGTATGTAAATAAATGTTTGAATATGCCCTTTGTACAAGATGTTTGACAATTACTATTGTTTAAGACAATGTCTCTTGAACAATTAATATTGACTTCTTTATTTTGAATCTATATCTCATTTAGATGTACATTACATTATGCACTAACGAACTCTACATGTTTTATCTTTGATTGTATCATTTTATGTAATATGTTGTTTGAAATTAGAAGGCCCCGGGGAAGAATAGTACCTGGTACTAATCGGGTTACCTTCTCTAAATAAAGCATTATTATTATTATTATATTATTATTATTAATAGGTGATATCACCTATTCGAATAGATGATATCACCTATTTGAAATTAATAGGTTATATCACCAATTCGAATAGGTGATATTATATAAATATAGCCCTTTGATGAGGTCGATCCATAGATATATCGACTTCACAGAAAAGCATATCGACCGAGCACGAAGCAATATTTGCTTTTTTGTGAAGTCGATATATCTATGGTTTGACCGAATTAAAGGGCTACATTTGTTATATTATTATTTTTACAGAGATTGACAAAATCACCACTCGCTTGTCTTTTTTCAACACTGAGAGACTAGAGATTAAAAAAAAATCTGTTTAATAATGTAATGTGTGTAACTCTTTGTACTGATAGAATAATTTAAGGGATTTCCTTTTTTAAAAGGCTAATTTGTCTAATTAAGTTTTGTATTGATTTTTCAAAAAACAACTATTATCTCTTTTAACACTGTTTAACATAAAGTAGATTCTTATTCAATGCATCCTATGTCTTACTAATTATTTCAGAACATCACAATTATAAATAAAGAGTTGAAGTATTTTTTTTTTTTTTAGAAAAATCAAGTCATACTCTGTCTTAGCTGTTAAGAATTCAGCACAAATGTTGTTTTACAGAAAAAATTGTCCATGTTTAAAAGCATTAATTTAAGTCGATATTTAAGAATCTATATTTAGTAACTCAAGTCTTTATGCTGTTATATAATTGATCATGTGATCAAGTTTGAGCCAGTCAGAGAGCTTGGAATATATAAGAAAAATAATATCACCTAATATAAATAAATATAAATAATAAATAATTATTACTCAATTATTTCTTCTTAATTTTTCTTGAAAATTCAATTTTTTTTAAACAGGCTTGTTAATTTCTGTCGATGACGCAATCTGTGCGTACCTGATAGATTTGAGACCACGTGACGAAAACAATCCCATCTTTTGACTTAGCAGTATGCCAAGGGTTCATGAGGAGAGTTTGTTTGTTTATTTACACTCAGACCATACAATGGTATATGAGGTACAGGAACATATTTACATATATACAAAATACAAAGTCAAGTGAGGAAGAGTAGTATCAATTAAATAGTTACTAAAAGCAGGCCAATATCTTTTTAGCAAACAAAGACAGTTTAAACAGTGAATCAACATTTGTGATGGACATAATTTTCTCAAATTTATAAGTATGTACATGAGAACAATACTTCTTATCAATAAGTTTTACCCGAAGACAAAAAATATGGACACTCCATTACATAGTGAAATTCATCCCCCAAAGTATTTTTGTTACATAAATTACATAATCTTAAAGATCTATCAGTATTAGTCCATCTACCAGATGCGACTGGGAGTTTGTGGTTACAAGTTCTAAATTTTGTTAATACAATTCTTAAATCTTTTCGGAGTTTACTTAAGTAAATTTCTCGTCCAAAATTGTTTTTGAAAATCCTGTAATTTAAACATTTAGGTGAATTTTCTATGTTCATATGCCAGTCTTGTAAGAATTGATTTAACAACGTTTCTTTCGCAATAGATTTTAACCAAGTAATACTACTGAAATTTTGATTCATCCACACATAAGACAGACCACAGGAATTAAGATATCTCTTATACATTTCAACCATGGGTGCATAATTGATCCGTCAGAAAATTGTTTATAAAGAAAGCAATACATTATGTATGTCAGCTTACTCTCATGTGACATCAAAAGTTTAGCCCAGTAAGTAATCATTCGTACCTTTATACGTATTATTAAAGGATATTGCCCATTTTCCCCATACACCATACAATTTGGGGTACTCGACTTAACATGCAAAACAAATTTCAAAAATTTCAAGTGTACCTTTTCTAAAATATCTAGATGTTTTCATAGCCCCAAACTTCACACCCGTACAACAGAATCGGGCTTATAACTTTGTCAAAAAGATCTATTTGACAATCTACTGGCAAGTTAAAATACCTTATCTTTCTAAGTACTCCATACATTGCTTTTGAAGCTTGTTTAGTTAAGTGTGTTTCGGTACTTTTGAAAAACCCACTACGGGACATGATAACACCTAGGTATTTAAATTCGTTTACAATTTCAATTGGTGCTTCTCTGTACAAAAAAAAATTGGGGGGGAATCCTTCCCCTAGAAAAAAATTACTATCTTAGTCTTGTCTGTATTTACTTGAAGTTTCCAGTGGTCACAATAATCAGAAAAAATATTCAACGCTCTTTGTAAGTCATCAGGGTTATCAGCTAGTAAAACTGTGTCGTCAGCATAGAAAAGTATAAATAATTTAAACATAATCTGCATTTTATTTTCTATTTTCTCACTTAAGCTCTTAATCCCATCAATATTATTCTGCAGTAAATAATTTTTTAAATCAATGATATACAAATTAAAAGGAAATGGGGATAAATTTTCCCCCTGCCTTACCCCAAGATTACACATGAAAAACTCTGAGGTGTTTTGGTCAATACATATCATCGATTTTATACCACTATACATATTTTTGATAAATCTTAGATATTTACCATCTATCCCACTTTTCAACACTTTGGACCACAAACCAGAACGCCATACCGTATCAAAGGCTTGCTTAAAATCAATATATGCACAATAAAGTTTTTTCTTACTAAACATGACAAATTTACACAAAAAATCTAATATTAATATATTATCTATTGTACCATATCCTTTTCTAAGGCCAGTTTGAGCTTCAGTAATCAATTCGAATTCATCAGCAAAAGTATTCAAACGCTCACATAAAATGCTGGTAAAAACTTTTCCTAAGCAGCTTAGTAATGTTATCGGTCTATAGTTTTCAGGAAGAGTTGGGTCACCCTTGTAGCGTATCAGAAACCCTTGGCTAGCGAAGATGATAAATGAAGAGTGCCTACAGAATTTTTCAAATCTGAGAAACAATTTCCTTAAAATTAATATTGATAACTTGATAAATTAAGGTGTATTGGGACATCTTTTTTTAACTCAACCAAAAAAAAAAACATATGTAGGTACTTACCACTGGGTGATGCGAAGGGAAGTGCCACTAGCATTAGAAACAAGGTGATCCTACCAATTCCATCGACAGTCATCATTAAAACCAAATCTGAAGCACAATCGTGTTAAAAGAAATATGTTAATGGGGAGATATAGTCAATACAATATTTCTTAAACTGCTGTGGATCATTAAAAATTTTAAATATAGATGTAATCGGAACTTTATACGAAATTACTGTACAATGTTATATCATTAGTGAAGGACAAAAGTTCGAACGATTGTTTTCAATTGATTTCTAGTTTTCTAGTTTCTATTTCTTTATTTCATATTTTATTGCTTGTGGACAGGACCAGAGGACCCCTCTTTCGTGAAATATTCCCCGGGTCCAAGGGTGTTTTTTAACTATCTTCTTTTCTTCTTTTTTCTAACACATTTAACGTCATCCAACAAGACGCCAACGGGCCTAATAGGTCATCTGAGTATCATGTAACAACTTTCTAACAATTGAATTTGGTTCGTATTTTAAACAAGATGCCATGAAATTCACAATCTTGAAAGAGGCACCATTGTTTATCAAACTATACACTAAACATGCTTGCTTTGGTTAATCAAACCTAGAGGTAGATCAGAGTAACAAAGAGAAAATGCATTCCCACTTTATAACTAGTTGTGCACCACACCCTACAGGAATCACTGACCCTGAGACCACATATTTCCAGATTCTGGAAATTTTATCATAAATTTTATATCATCATAAATGGTTGATTAATACCAAAAAGCAGTTTTCCAGACATTAATATTTATTTTCAGACAATGTAACAACCCCATCCCACCCCCACCCCCCGAGGTACCCCTGACTCTGGGGACCTGAAATTGACCATTTTGGAACAGATGCCTTTCTTTATCATAAATATGCACTAAAATCATTAACAAAGTACCCAGCAGCAAAGGAAAAAGAATTTCAAAGAATTCATGCATTTTCACTATGTAATCATAAGAGCCCTGTTTTAACACCAGAACCCTTGGTCCAGGGGCAAACCATAGCTATATAGGTAGCTCATCTGCTTAATATCTAAGAGCAGTGAAGATGATTTTTAAAGAATTAATGTATTTTCACTATATAAGCAATAGAGCCCCGCCCTAACACCGGAACCCTCAACCGCGGGGTCATGAAATTCACAATTTTGGAAGAGACATTCTTGCTCATCATATGTATTTAGTTGGTTGGTTTGTTTAATACCAGGAGCAGAGAAGATTTTCGAAGAATTTATGTAAATTAACTATATAATTAATAGAGCCCTGCCTTCGCACCAGAGCCCCTGACCATGGGGCCATAAAATTAACAATGTTGGAAGAGGCACCCTTATTCAACATAACTATGTACTTGGTTATTATTTAATACCCAGGAGCAGAGAAGAAGAGAGGATTTTTTTTAAGAATTAATGTATTTTCACGATATAATCTATATAGCCCTGCCCTAGCAAAAGAACCCGGTCCATGGGGTCATGAATTTCACGGTATTGGTAGAGGACTCAGTGCTGATTACAATCACGCCAACAATTTGACTGCTAGATGTCCAGGAGTAAAGAAGAAAATTTTTAAAGATTGCATTAATTTTAGTGGTTTTTGTCCCACCCCTCAGGACCCAGGGAGGCGGGGACCATGAATTTCACAAAATTTGTTCCCCTTCACCCAAAGATACTTTATGCCAAAATTGGTTAAAATTGGTTGAGTGGTTGCAGAGAAGGAGCTGAAAATGTTCGAATGTTAACACACTACGCATGACTAACGGCGACGGGCGAAAACGGATAGCAATAGGTCACTACTCAGGTGACCTAAAAATAGGGTAATAAACATTTCATTAAGTTTTTTTTCGCTATATTATAAATAAACTTTTTAATGGCGTAATGCTAGGCCTATTGTTTTTATAAAAATTGAAAAAAAAGTGGAATAGCCACTTGGAGGAGAGGGATATTTCACCTTAAAGTGACAAAATGTATACCATATATGGATGGTTGCAGAAAGGTGTGATTCTGAACATCACAGCAAGTTTACAACTTGAACTTCTTAATATTTTAGGAAAATATCCTAATCATTTACAGCCAAAGTTGGCCGAAAATATACCAGTCAAAACAATCATTTTAAACAGGGATAAGGAAAGTGAGCACAGTGGGGATCAAGTTCAAGGCCGGTCTAACGACGAAAAGTGACCCCCGTAGAATATTGACCGGGGGTCATTTTTGTACGTTTTTTGTAGAAATCATGGCCTTGAGTCGTTTTTCTCCGTGTGCATTGTAGAAAAATGACCCCGTACAATAATGATCCCTTGTCATTTTTTGAAGCAGAAACATCCCATTTCGTTTTGGTAGGAATATTCTTGTTAGTCGAATGCGATATGAAGTGTACATTTCTGAAAGCTTTTAAGCTTAAATAACAAAATCAAAGCTATACTATGCCTAGCATAAGTAATTCTATAAATACAAACAGTTTTAACCCCATCAAAGGAAAACAATACCTTTTAGAACATAATCTATTTATTCAGCCAATCAAATGCTTCCATTTCTCGCCAAGAATTGATTCTTCATGGTGAAGAATTCTTCTATTTCTGAAATATTTAACGGTGTATGATTGGTTCACTGGACAATTATATGGGCGTGTCTTTATTGGTTTTTGTTCAGCACACAAAAAGAAACTATTCAAAACCCGCAAGCTGTTTGCATTGATATTTAAACTTTCAAGGCCTTGCTACACTTTTTTTTTAATTTCTGCTGTAATCTTTTGTCGCCTTTCTAAATATTATTTTTCACATTTCGGTACATACAGAAAATACAACCATCTTCATGTATATCAGAGACGAACCTTGTCTTTGAAGACAGATTTAAGGTACTCCGATCCTCAGGTTCTGAAAATCAGGCATTGACTAATTGAAAATATTCACAAAAATGTCTCTGAATTTTCTAAGTAACACGTTTTTACCCACAATAATTCGTCAAACTTCATCTTTCAAGTAAATCATATTATATAGAGAAAATTAGTAAATCTCAAATATATTTTCAGGAATTGCGAATAAAAACACCTGCTATGCAATTTCTAATTCAAAGAAGAAAGTACGGTATGAACAAAAATCCGCCCAGTCCCAAATTCTAATTAAATTGTTCTTGAAACATGTATCACACCCTCGCGTTAGATGCATGTGCTTGTCGGTATTGCCACTAGGGTGGACTATTAGTAAATGAAGATAAAACCGCTTTACGATTTGCAGACCTTTATCACTCGTCGGGTCGGAGTTTTCAATCTGCAGAGTTTGTACTTCAGTTTGCAACTCTGAAATGGTGTTCTTGTCTTTGGCGGTATTGTCATTTGTTGTTTCATATGAAAGTGTTTGTCTCGTCGGAAGTTGACCAAAATTTTCTTCTTGGTTAATAATCACATTTACTGCATCGGCATACATTATTGCCATCTCTTTCACTTTGATGCTAACTGTTGAAATGGTAGAACTCGCTTGGCTGTGAGAGGGGGTCGTACCCGGTTATCTGCACCACTTATCACACCCTTGCGTTAGATGCATGTGCTTGTCGGTATTGCCACTAGGGTGGACTATTAGTAAATGAAGATAAAGCCGCTTTACGATTTGCAGACCTTTATCACTCGTCGGGTCGGACAATATCAGGGACAAGCACGTCCCGATTCCAACTCTTAGAATGTTTACAAAAATTTGTATTTATAGCCATGGCTGATAATTGACAAGTTTTAGTAACATATGGCATGAGTTAATTTGATATACAAATAGAGTTGAAGATTATATGATTTTAAATAAACAATAATTAAGTCACACAAAGCACAGTCCATCTGGTCATATCACTCATGGCTAATTAAGATAATTAAATATTACAAAATAGATAATTCTGACAGATTGAAGCAACTCATTGACAGCTCAATAAATTAAAAACAGATGTGAGAATTTTAAATTGAAATAATACAAAATTAAGAAATTGTCAAAATGTCCAGTGGTACAATTTCATCTGTGACACATGTCTAGGGTGACCACCTCCTAAGTCATTTTAATTTTTTTTATTATCTCAAACCATTTCTCCAAGAGAGCTCTTTAAATATAGGTAGTTTTTGTAAGAAAATAACGCAATGACGTTATGACGTCAACTTGACGTTATCGGATTTTGAACGTTTTAATCCCGATACAGCGTAAAAGAATAAATTTTGAACTGAAAAAACTATAGCTTACTCTTCTGTTTCCTTTGTGAGCTATTCTTAAAATGTGGAGAGAGTTTAAATTTCGCTGAATTTAAAAATTATTTGTCTTTACTGGAAATTTTGTTGGTCATTGATTTTGTTAGTTTTTCCGAGAAAACGATTCATCAAAAAAGTCAATGGAACAAAATTTTTAGCTTGAAGTCCATTATTCCAATTTTTTTAACACGATTAAATCTTAAAATTCTGAATATACGATATATCTTTCTTTTATTCAATTTGTGTGTGTGTGTGTGTAGACAGTGTAAGTTTGTAAATAGAAAATAAATACGAGGACATACATTATACATGTATGAATTAACTGCATACGATATTGTTCGTGCATTATTATAATGGTTCTTATGATAAAGACGGCTATCATAATTTTAAATTTGTTGATGCCATGTATATAAATTAACAAAACACAATTTTCAGTTTCGGCTTTTACTTTTTGAGAATACATATGCATACGTGAACATATTTTTTTTCCAACTTTGATTACAAACAAAAAAAAAAGAACATCATGATATGCAAAAACATTCAAAGGAGCTACAATGTCTTTTTTGGTAGCAATTCGCATTGAAAATTTCCCTTCTGACAAGTCGCTTGAAATCATTAATCCACCCTTACGGTAGGATTTTCAGCATTATTGAATCATGGTTAGTAACACCCCCAACCTCCCCCTTTTCTTGGATCACGTGAGGAACATTCTTTAATTGCAGACTGATCTGCCATCATGTTTACTAAATGCAAATATATCTAACCTTGGTATTTTTAACGACTTGCGTTCAATGTTTATTTCAGATCTTTGTTATGCTCCGAAATTCTGATAGTCGCTGTACACCTTGTGACTATCAGAATTTCGGAGCGAAAAAGAAATCTGATTTTAACCAGATTGCTCTTCGTGGCAAATGGTGGCGTCTTCATATGAGTGAAAAATTCGCGAGAGGTAAAACATCGATATAATATTAATATTTATGTTCCATTGACATAATAATGCTTTAAAATTAAAATGCAGGATAAAGATTTTTTCGGATATATACAGGCACGTAAATGTAGCAACGGGGGGGGGGGGGGGCACTTTTATTTCCCAACATTACTTTTACTATTGAAAATGTTTATTGAAAAGCTGGTCGGCCCAAAGTTTTTACTATGTTAAATTGATGTAAGGGAAATGTAGTATTGTATGCAAAAAATTGTACTGAAAGAACTCGGCACCTGAAAAAAAATTGGCATCTACCCCCCACCCCCCCAGGAAAAAGGATTTTCGAGTTTTGGCAATGCTTTTTTTTTTGGCTTGTCAATTTTTCCAGGTGAGTAAAAAAAATTCTCTAGCTGCAACCCCCCCCCCCCCCCGTTTTCAAAAACGATGCTACGTGTCTTTTTGTATATTTCTGATTAGAAACATAACTTCACACGAACAAGTTGTCATTTTAAATTGATTGAGAATGTAAAGTCGAACTAAATTTTAAAGCTAAATTTGGCGTATCTGAGCTTAAAAAAAATTACGAGATTAAGTGTAGATTAAGATGATATATGCTATCTACGTTCAAATTTTTTTTTTTTTCAAGAATTTGAACTTAAATACCCCCAAGTTTCTGTGGGTTAAATTGACTTTTAAACTGTGTCTGATATTTTTTATCCAAGCCGGAAATAAATAAATAGGTTATTGTTTTAAATCTGTGATACTGAGTATCTATGAAACGCAATTGATTTAAAAATGTGTTATTTATAGGAATTCCGATATTTATATAAGGTAACAAAACAAATAGAAATATCTGTTTAATTTTATTTAGTCTGCATGCCGTTTATGGCTTGAAAGCAAGGATTTTCGTGATTAAACGAATATACAAATACTTTGTGAACATTGCAACTTTTTTGCACAACACTCGTTTACAAGGAATCCGTATACTTGAAAATATACCTTAACAAGATGATGATGAAAACTTACAAATGGATACGGATTAATGAGAACAAAGTTTGTTAAACGTTTATTTTTTTTTAATAACAAAGGGAACTGTATGTCTAAAATGTGTTACAGCTCTTCCCCAGACACAAAAACATTGGATGAAAATTGGGACTGATCAGGAGTGACAATTGCGGTATATCTATAAGGGCCGCCGCACTGAGTATTTTTTCTTTGCAATATGCCCCCCCCCCCCGTATTTTTTACAATAACTGTTTCAACGATACCCCCTCACCCAAATTGCCCCCCCCCCCAAGGTTTTGTGTTTGACTTTTCATTTTAACTTATACATGTATATGTCGCTCCCAACTCCGTCGTCTATTGACGTTTCAGGTTCCCTGACAGATAATTAATGACAGTCTTATTTAGTTTATATCCAGTAATCTTTATTTAATAAAAATGATACCATGTGAAGTATATGCCTTTTTGTTAATTCATCTTGGAATATAAACATCTCTAAAAATATAGACTGGTGCATTCAAAAGTTTATCTAGAGGCGCAATAAGCAACAAGCAACAAATATAGAGCGTGAAATTAAAAATTAATATACTTTAATTTCTTTTATTTACTTCAATCATTTTACAATGCAAAGTGTATAAAGATTCTCCTGTCATTGCAAAGCACCATAAAACACTTCTAATTTCATACCATGTCAATAAACATTGGTATCTATGTTTAACTTAAAACGAACATCTATATAGGTAACTTTAAAATGCTATTACGAGGTAAAAATTTCGCCTTTTTATTAGACCTTTCTGAGAACTTCAAAGAACCTTGAAGCACATTGAGAGATATATAATGAAAATTGTTGCATGAAAAAATTTAATTTTCAAGCTTCGTTTTGAGACTTTTTGAATTAAATTATAAATCAAAGAGTTGTCCTTCCTGGCTGAGGATCGGAGTCCCTTAAGTCACAATTTTCATCATATTTTTATTTGACACTAAACGGCGATGCCCACTCCTGTTGCCTAGGGTATCGTCATCCTAACCCAATTATTATTATTTTTTTAATGTAGATATTAAGATTCTTGTTATATACAAGTATATTCTTTAACTCAGTGGGTTTAATATGTTTACCATACCATTTCGACCCCTGTAAATCAAGCTATTTCATATAATCCCGTGTTATCCTGAATATGTTGGAGTCCATTCTGAAACCGCGTGTGTTCGATATTGATTGCGTGCTCGATATGTACAACGAGCGGTCAAGTTGAACATTATATATGACACAGTCGTGGGAGGAGTTTATTTTTAAGGGTCCTCCACACCATGTGACTTGTGACGTATATAGAGAAAAAATACTTTTACTTCCGGTTTTACTTAGATTTTACATCGGCGAATTGCCTGGAAAACGCTTGTAAGAGTCTTCGAAAGAGAACGTACATGTAGGCTCATAACAATGAACACATGGCATGGTCACGGAGTGACCAAGAAAACGATTTCCGTTTTTTCTATAAAAGACAGACAAATGACTGGGTTTATGTTACATAATAATTCGCAAACAACGAATGCCGGTATTATTTTATCACCCCTACTAATGTGTTCGGAACCTTTTATTTTTCGGTGTTCTACAAATTATAAAACCCGATGAGTTCAGAGTAGCTCTAGCAGTGGTTCTGGCGAGTGTTCGCGAGACTACAGCGAGATAGGGTAAATTATTCACGGAAATGTGGCTAGGAAGTGACTAGCACGTGGAGACATGGTAAACAGAAAAGTTATGTTGCGTTTTAGTTTTTACCACCCTATAATAGTATAGTATCATTCTGTAGAAGTGTACTTCAATTGATCTCTCTTGAATTCATTCAAATTTAAATTATAAGTATTTTCTATGACACAATTTTCTGCTTTCATGAATTAATTTTTTTTTTGACAAATGTTTTTGCATGGGAACCGGGACTATATTTTTGGCGTCAGATTAGCAAATAAGGCACCAATGTGACTTTAACTGACCAATCAGCTGAATGAGAATTGCATCATGGGTTACTACGAATACTACAGGAATTTTACGCTAGGTAAATTCCTTTATTGTACTATCGGTGAATACAATTGTCAGGTTGATTCTCTGGCCAAAACACGTGACCACGAGTATATTTATGTTAGAAATGTTTTGTCCATTTAAATGCATACGAGAAGCTGCTCGTTTTCCTTACCCTTGAAGTGCTAGTGTTCTGAAATTGACACTAACTACATATCACTTTATTAAACATATTTTTTTTTCTAGTTAACAACAAATTAACAAGAGGCCCATGGGCCACATCGCTCACCTGAGAAGCTTTGACCATTCTGTTCTTTACCAGATTTCACCCTTGTTATACATAATGCATCCCCACCCTACCCCACTGATCATAATTTAGACATTTTGAAATCTAAACTACCCCATGATCCTTCCATGGGCACATATGTTTCAGCTTTTTTGGCCCAGTGGTTCCTGAGAAGAAGATTTTCAAAGATTTTTCCTATATATTTCTATGTAAAACTTTGATTCCCTATAATGGCCCCGCCCTTCCCTCGGGGGTCATGATTTGAACAATTTAGAATCTACACTATACCAGGATGCTTCCACATACGTTTCAACTTTTCTGGCCCAGTGGTTCTTGAGAAGAAGATTTTCAAAGATTTTTCCTATATATTTCTATATAAAACTTTGATTCCCCATTGTGGCCCCGCCCTTCCCCCGGGTGTCATTATTTGAACAATTTAGAATCTACATTATACCAGGATGCTTCCACATAAGTTTCAGCTTTTCTGGCCCAGTGGTTCTTGAGAAAAAGATTTTTAAAGATTTTTCCTATATATTTCTATGTAAAACTTTGATACCCCATTGTGGCCCCGCCCTTCCCCTGGGGGTCATGATTTGAACAATTTAGAATCTACACTATACCAGGATGCTTCCACATAAGTTTCAGCTTTTCTGGCCCAGTGGTTCTTGAGAAGAAGATTTTTAAAGATTTTTCCTATATATTTCTATATAAAACTTTGATTCCCCATTGTGGCCCCACCCATCCCCCAGGGGTCATTATTTGAACAATTTAGAATCTACATTATACCAGGATGCTTCCACATAAGTTTCAGCTTTTCTGGCCCAGTGGTTCTTGAGAAGAAGATTTTTAAAGATTTTTCCTATATATTTCTATGTAAAACTTTGATTCCCTATAATGGCCCCGCCCTTCCCCCGGGGGTCATGATTTGAACAATTTAGAATTTACACTATACCAGGATGCTTCCATATAAGTTTCAGCTTTTCTGGCCCAGTGGTTCTTGAGAAGAAGATTTTCAAAGATTTTTCCTATATATTTCTATATAAAACTTTGATTCCCCATTGTGGCCCCGCCCTTCCCCTGGGGGTCATGATTTGAACAATTTAGAATCTACACTACCCCAGGATGCTTCCACATAAGTTTCAGCTTTACTGGCCCAGTGGTTCTTGAGAAGAAGATTTTTTAATGACCCCACCCTATTTTTGTCTTTTCTTGATTATCTCCCCTTGCGAGGGGATATGTCCCTTCATTTTAACAATTTAAATTCCCCTTTACCCAAGGATGCTTTGTACCAAGTTTGGTCAAAATTGGCCCAGTGGTTCTTGAGAAGAAGTCGAAAATGTGAAAAGTTTACAGACGGACAGACAGACGGACAGACGGACAGACGGACGGACGACGGACAAAATGTGATCAGAAAAGCTCACTTGAGCCTTCGGCTCAGGTGAGCTAAAAACGCCCGTGACTTTTTCCATAGTTTCTAATCATTCTAATTATGCATTTTGTTCATAAAAACATTTTTTTTAATTTTGCACTCCACTAGCATGATCATAGATTGACCTGAACCACGTGTTCGAAGTGAAATATAAACATACATTTGGCGTAAACGTATTCAATCAACAAATGGTCAGTTGCTCGTGGTTAGATCCTCTGTGCGCATTAATAAGAATAGCCATATAAGGCAAACAAAGGTTTGTCAGTGTAGATGATATTACACATTTTTTTACCGGCGTATCGGTCGCTAGTGAGCTCTAATTTTTGCCGTAAACTATGATAAGATATATTTTTATTTACCCCCCCCCCACCCCCCGCCCTTTAGTCACCCTTTTCTGTTGAAAATCATGAAAGTGTCTATCTGGAAACACATTTATCACAGGATTTGTTTTTAAAACAATAAAACGGACTATAGCAATTTCCTGTTTACTGCCAATTTTATTTATAAAACCGGTTCTACCCTATAACCTTTGAATAGGTAAACCTAAACCACGTGTCTTGAATTTAAATCACAATAACAATAGTAGGGGTGTTTATAATTTCAGGCTAATGCGCTGATCAACCCACTGACATCGTCAACAGAGTCTGTGTTGGAAATTGATATTTTTGAACACTAATTTGTGCGTTTCAATAATACATCATCTCATTGAGTTTATAAATATTAATAGTGTGCGTTTCTAGTTATCCTCTTTTACGTCTGTCTAGTTCAGTAGCCAGTACAATCGCATCATCTCGGGTCTTTCCGTCAGAGGTCGGAAAAACAACCTCGAATGTATTAACATCACCGGATGTTAAAAATTTATACATTTCCTGTTTATTCAAATATAGGATAGACGGAGTTAGAAGTCCCTTCTATGGTATATTTTAGGTAATATCATTACATTGAATAAAGTTAAACTCCATATTCCACAGATAAAAGGTCTGCATGCATTTATTTCCAAGATCGTGAAAAAGGAGGGTTGTCATGGCGGCTACCATATACATTCGAGGTCGTTTTTCCGCTAGTCGGAAAGGCCCGAGAAGTTGCGATTGTAGCCAGTAACTATTGCGGAGACTTGTCAAAGTTTTTGAGTCCCGGGCAACAGGAAAGATAACTCCAAAAAGGAACTTTGATACCAATGATTTTGAAAATATTTTTTTCTGCATCAGTGCATTTAATTTTAATTCAATTTTTTGGTGTAATCTAATTCATTGATGTTTCTTCCATACAAAATAAGTCTTCCTTGATTTTTCTCTAGATGTATTTGAGAGAAAAAGAGTTTTATTTATTTTTTATAAATTATATCAATTTCTCTAAAAAAATATGTTGATCGATAAAATTAGATTTTTATGGCTATTCTGTGAGCATAAAAATATACGATAGGGTAAGACAAAATTTTTGGTCCTACAAATGAAAACTCCTTGGGAAAAATTTTTTGAAACTTTTGAAATCATTATTTTAAAAATCCCATATAAATTACATTTTTATCCTTGGTCAGTTTTTAAAGGTTGATATGCTGTTAAAAGTAATGCTCAATAATATGAGAACATAAGCTGTATGTGTGTGGAGGACCCTTAATCCATTCATTTAATTGGCTGAGGTTATGTTCTTAGTCAGTAAGTAAAAACACTATGAGAGTCGTCAGTTTACATATTATATTTATGCCACCGAAGTTTCTGGGATAGAGTATTTACTTTCCAGTACGTTTGTCCGCAAAAACTTTAACCTTGTCCATACCTTTTGACTGGATGGGACTAGTAACGGCTTTCATATTTCATTATCATAAATGTATTTTTTGTGACAAGACCTTTCTTTGAGAAAAACAAATTTTGACCTTTTGACCTTGACCTTGGAGTTTGACACACTTTTACACAAAATTTCCAAACTTTTACTTTGGCCTTAACTTTTGGACGGCCATATGCTAGGACCTTAGATATCGAAGTAATAATGACATGATGGAGTAAGAGTTCAGTTGTATTTGCAAAGTTACAATGTCATGTAGCTTGTGTAGCATCTTCGCTAGCCAAGGGTTTCTGATACGCTACTCTCCTCATAAACCCTTGGCCTACGGTGTTCATAAAAATCGGGATTTTTTTCCAGAGTTCTGATTGGATTTCAGTACACACCTGTCGACCAATCATCAATTGTTTTTTGTAAATGACGATATTTGAGTTCGGGATACTTCTTGACTCTTTAATCTCGGAATTGAAAAACGCAAGCAAACAACGATCCGTAAGATAACATGCAATTCTATAAATAGCTATGGTGTCATCCAATATCTTCTAAATATGTGATTAAGAATTTATATTGAAGCTTCCGATTTGTACTATAAATAATAAATAAACATTACTCAATTATTGCTTCTAAATTATTCTTGAAAAAAATTTAATTTAATTTTTTTTTAAACATGCGTCTTTATGATCAGAAACCCTTGGCTAGCGAAGATGCATGTGTAGTGTCTAAGAAAATCTCAGAAGAAAAAGGATGTTACAGCAACCATTTGTCAGGTGTCTGTGGGCTAAAAAGTGTTGAAAAAGGAAGTTTATTGAATTTATAGATGTCTGTGAACTATTATTCACTCAGATGTAATTTTTTGCCCGTTTTGATTTTTTTTTTATCAATATAAGAACGCTCTCGATATGTATGGTATTTCCCGTATATACAGTATAGTATCTTATATGAGGTAGTTAAAAAAATATGTATTTTAAAGCAGAGTGCATGTAAGTTTAAATGTAAGAGCTAAGGGGATTGAATTTATATATTTATTACGTTGCTTTTCTTGCTTCTATGCTGTTTTTGATTTTTAAAAATTTTCAAACACATAAGAATTCAAATGCTTAAAAGTGCTTATTTCGGGGGCCTCCCAACAAGTTTATGGTTATCAGATACATATGCCATTTTCGGAATAAAACCTTTAAATGATAAAAAAAAACGCCCCAAAATAAAATTTATGCTCCTTAATGAATTAATATCCATTGTGATTCTGCAAGCCAAAAACATCTATACCAGATACATTGATTAATGATTTTGATGCTAAACTATAAAGATATTTGATAAGATATGAAATCAAATACAGTATAATTATGTTGAAAAGGAGTAAAATACATAAGAAAAAAAAAATCCCCCTCCTTACATTTGAAAGAATAAAAAATATCAGGAGACACAGATATAAGGTTTTGATGTATAAAAAAGTAGGAGGTCAAATTTCTATGGAAGTCTTTTTTCAACGTGTGTGGAGTTACAACGCAAAATGTAATAACAACGCGAAATGTAATAAACCTGGATTATTACATTTTGCGTTATTACATTTTGCGTCGAGATCAACGCAAAATGTAATAACACAAAATGTAAAAGCAAGATTTTTAGATTATTACATTTTGCGTTTTTACATTTTGCGTTATTTTATTTTTGCACTGAAAACAACGCAAAATGTAATAAAACAATTTGTAATAAAATAAAATAAAAATATTTTCTGATTGCATTTTACACAAGGGAAACACGCTTTACAAAATATTTAGAACTAAAACAATGAGACCAACGTTACGGCTTATACGAATATAAATAAACATCTAAATGCATCTTTTTTTTCTAAGTCTGACTTTAGAATATTTATTGAACACACTGTACTTAATTATAAAGCATTAATCTAACTTTAATTGGCATATCTTTGATAAACCAGTCTTATTAAATCCAACCAATAACACATTTTAACCCTCTGGCTGCGGGAAGGACATATATGTCCTTTTACCGCTGGCTGCGAGAGGGACATATATGTCCCTGGCGACGTCATAAAGTTTGTGACGTCCTTTCACTTTCTTAATTGAAATTTATATATTAAAATAATTAAATTTGACTGCAGTTTTTGCAGCAATAAAAGCTTAAGAATTTCGAAACAAATACCTATTAATGAAAGTTAAAAGTTACAAAAAAATATTTCATTATAATTCATGCATTTTTATGCATTGATTTGCAAGTTTGAAATGCGCAAACAAAACACTGTAAAGATAAGTAGACTAAGAAAACTAGTAAATTTTACTGTCCATATAATCACAACCTTAAAAGTAGTTTTACTAGGTACATGTATTGGGAAAATCTACTAGTAAGATAACATTAGTGAATCTAGAATTTATAAGCAACTTTCACTAGGCCGGTATCTAATTATAACTATCAATACGACCCTAGCTCCGCAACTCACTTTCTTATCTGAAAGCTTTCAATTCACGACAAAGGATTTACGATGTTCACTAATTAAATTCACTAGGTTTTTCTTTTAGTGAACACCTTTTCTCAATTCAGTTCTAACATAAATATCGGTTATACATAACATGTATCTGTAAGCATAAATTAAGGAAAATAGTCAATTTTGTTCAGGGAAATTAAATTTGATAAAAAATGTTATAAAAAAAATTCAAAAGAGTACTGAATGAAAATACTAAGAATTCCTTCCGTCCTTTTGGGGGTAAAAGCACATTACAGTGTATAATTTAGAAATATTTGAAAAAAAATTACAATATTCAATTTTTATTCATTTACACATTTTTTCCAAGATTTAAAAAAGATTGCTTCTAAAAACTATCTTGATTTTTAGTTTAAATAGGAAACTGATTTTCATCTGCCTTTGGGTCAATTTTGAAGTAGCTATACAGGACATGCGAATCTCAATCACACTCTAGCAAACCAATTTCTCGATCGACCTAGGACTCTGTTAAACCCAACTTTTATCGAAAAATCCCAGTCAAATCTTCGAATAATTAATAGATAATCTGTACCTGATCAATTTAAAAGCTTTACAGACTTCTTGGAATTAAGAGGAAACAAGTCACATTGCAGAGCCGAGCAGGTTCTATTTTCGCAACATGACCCCCAGACTCAATTCAAGTAGCGTTTCTCCATTGCAATGACTCCATGCGATACCCCTCGGCATGTCCAAACGCACAAGTCTATTAGATTTTATTTATAGATTTTATTCTACATTTCTATTTCGTCTAGCTAAAAAAAATCTTAAATATCGAATTCGAAGTTAGCATCGTACTCTATATGCGTTCGTTTTAGAAGATCCCGAAAAGGGATACATTCCCCCCTGTTTTTTCTGAGTATATATTGTATTTGTATATATATATTGTATTCTTCCTGTCTATTTGGCTGTAGGTTGCCCCCCCCCCCTTATTCTTTGTTTTCGTAAAGTCATTGTACATTTCAAGATATTGACATTTTTTTTGCTAACTTGTCAGATTTAAAACCCCTCATTTTATCGTATTGAAAACTTCTGAAGTTATTGCTATATCACTAATACAACCACACAAAGTTTTTGTGCATTGTCAATATCAAGCTTTCAAAATTTACGTACCCCCCCCCCCCCCAAACCTTAACAGCAATTCTACTATAAAAATTAATTTAGCTCCAATTTATATACCGGTAGTCAATGTTTCATTGTAAAAATAATTGAATATAGACCTGACAACTATGTAAAAGAAGTAAATTTTGGAACCCCCCCCCTCGTTGCCAGTGAAGCGATTAATTTTAATGATATTTCAGATGTACTAATCCACTTAAAAAAATGAAACACTGCACCAAGGTGCAATCAGGTGATATGATATGTAAATACGACCCCGGGGTTGGGATGCCGGGGGGGGGGGGGATTTAATCGGTATATGGTTATAGTTCGCCCACCTGTGTCCTTAATATGGACGTTTATTATTTGTTTTTTCCAATATAAGATGAACCCTGAACACACGATTTGAACATCGTGTAAACAAACATGCAAGATCTTGTGATATATTCTGTAACATCAATATCAGGCGCGGATCCAGAAATTTTTTCCAGGGTGGTCTACCTCAGTCAAAAAAAATAATCCAATCCCAGAAATTTCTTGACAAGCAAAAAAAAAAAACGTAAACTCGCCCAAACGTCAAAAACCTATTTCGTGGGGGTGGGAGGGGGTGGGGGGAGTGGTGACTTCTATTACCCCAAATCTTTCACTTATCATACCCATTTTACACCTATTCGCGTTTACCAGGGGGGTCTGCGTTTTCCAAGGGGGGTCCATGGTAACTATTTTCTTGTTTTAGTATATACATTTTTTAACCTGGTAAATTCAAGGGGGGGGGGGGTCCTGACCCCCCCCCCCCCCCCTCTAGATCCGCGCATGAATATGCTTCAGGGAACTGTATTCAGCATGCAGCAACAACAGGATTTAATACATGTATAAGTTTTAAACTGGATCTTTACCCAATGCATATTTTTTTTCTGTTATGCCTGCTTGAAATTATCGAATAAACGTGATCAACACGTTTATTAGATTTCATGTTAGAAACAATACGATATTTTGCAGGAAGAATAAAATGTGCTTGTCAATGAATTCTCTTTACAAGACACTATGAATAGCAGCTTTTTTTCTATACGTTTTTTTTAAATACGTTCCAATTTATTATATACCCCCTTGTAACTGGCTAAATATATTAAAATAATCCTTCAGAGACCAATGGTATAATATTAATCCAATAAACAAAGCATTAAAACAAAGGACTTTTTAACGCGCAAGAAAAATAACGTCATGTTTCTGCGTACTACGTCATCAGTTTCAGAGAGTGGTGATATGGATTCAGAAAACCACAGTGTGGTGATCCGGAAAGTCGGATCACGACGTTACGTGATTGCATGAATTCAACAGTAAAATCGAGTGATACACGTTAGGTATATAATAAAATGATAAACATACGAAGTAAACACCCCACTCCTCCTCACTTGACACACACATACACTTCTAATTTGTTAACCAATGTAAACATACCGAACATACATATCAAGAGCTTTTAATGGACCTATGGTCAATCTTTGTATAAATAAAAAACTTCTTCATAGCTTTGTTGATATATAGCATACATATGAATTAATTCCCCTGTACACATTCCTGTAAAAGACGCGCACTTAGCGTTAACCCGAAATAGAGAAAAGCCCGCAAAATAACGTCAAAAAAAATTGTGACGTCGTTTTAATCTCGCAGTGACGTTATAATTTCTGTACACTGACGTCGCAGCCAGAGGGTTACCAAAGATTGACCATAGGTCCATTAAAAGCTCTTGATATGTATGTTCGGAATGTTTACATTGGTTAACAAATTAGAAGTGTATGTGTGTGTCAAGCGAGGAGGAGTGGGGTGTTTACTTCGTATGTTTATCATTTTATTATATACCTAACGTGTATCACTCGATTTTACTGTTGAATTCATGCAATCACGTAACGTCGTGATCCGACTTTCCGGATCACCACACTGTGGTTTTCTGAATCCATATCACCACTCTCTGAAACTGATGACGTAGTACGCAGAAACATGACGTTATTTTTCTTGCGCGTTAAAAAGTCCTTTGTTTTAATGCTTTGTTTATTGGATTAATATTATACCATTGGTCTCTGAAGGATTATTTTAATATATTTAGCCAGTTACAAGGGGGTATATAATAAATTTATCATTATAACAGTAACTTGATCCGAAGAGCCGTATCACGTCTCGTTGACAGGCGCGGATCATCAGATCAAACTCGACGCTTCGCGTCTCGTTAGATCTGATGATCCGCGCCTGTCAACTCGATGTGATACGACCCTTCAGATCAAGTTACTGTTATAATAATATATATGTATCATAATTGTCAATAAACCCCCTTCCTGCTGTATATTTACACCTGCCAGTAAAAATGATTTTTTTTAGATTCATTGCATGTGTCTATAAAAAGCACACTCGTCAGTACCCCCCCCCCCCTCCCCAAACAACCCCGCCCACACACACACACGTTACTAATTTGCAACACCTATGCTTTGAATACATGTATTACCTATGTAGTTAATTAAATTCAATAAATTATAAAATTCATTAATTGCAAGAAATCTCAATCTGCCTGACCAAAAAGTGTGTTATTGCATTTTGCGTTCTTGCATTTTTCTAAATCTCGACGCAAAATGTAACAACGCAAAATGTAATAATCAAAAAATCCTGTTATTACATTTTGCGTTGATCTCGACGCAAAGTGAAATAATGCAAAATGTAATATTTACATCCACTGAATATTTTCTTCTTTATTTCTTAAGAAAACCGATTGCGTTCATCCCTGCATAAACTACATTAGGCATATCACCTGTACAGATTTCTTGATCAGTGGCCGTTCCATCAATGAAACGTACAAAGACGTTCGCATCATTAACACAATAATTAATATTTTTGATCCTACTTAAAATGATAATTTAAACATATATAAATATAAACAATAAAATGTCTTTCTTTGTTTGTTGTTACTGGAATGAACGGTCGCAGCTATTGCAGAAAAAATTTACATAACCCGCTTACGCGGGTTATGTATTTTTTCTGCAACAGCTGCTTCCGTTCATTCCAGTAACAAAACAAAGAAAGCATTTTATTGTTTAAATAATCCTCAAAAGTGTGATTTACATTTTGCGTCATTACATTCTGCGTCGAAATGAACGCAGAATGTAGGCTAATAACGCAAAATGTAATAATCTAGGTTTATTACATTTTGCGTTGTTATTACATTTCGCGTTGTAACACTTGTTAGTGGAGTCGTAGAATTACCTCAATACTGGTCTGGAATGTTTTTCTACGATCGACCCTAGGTCTATACTCTATACTTGTCGTAGAATATTGACCTTAGGTCATTTTTCTATGTAAAAAAAATGACCCCCTGGCCAATATTCTACGGGGGTCATTTTTCGTCGTTACATTACACCGCCATTAGAAACACTAACGTTAGATCACAGGAGTTCGCGTACCTATCAATTTGACCGAAATTTTCAGTAAATAAAAAAAAAATACGTAATACCTAGGCCTATAATAATAACATTATAGGTATTACGTATCTTTTTATTTACTGAAAATTTCGGTCAAATTGATAGGTACGCGAACTCCTGTAGTTAGATCTACAGAAGATAACGTTACTCACCGTTAGAATTAATTCATTCTGTTGCGTAACAGTAAAAAAAATAGACTGAAACTGCGAAGATAAAGGGCTTTGGCATCAGACACATACCCTCATTTTTGTCGTCTGTGTCTGTTATTTTTTCAAGCGTTGTTCAATAGACACGAAAGAGCTGAAACGTCAAGGGCGATAACTTTTAAAGTAAAGAGCTTATCATAAACCAAAACAAAAACAAAAAAGGCCTTTGAAAATGTTCTATAAAGTAAAATTCATGTTTCGGAAAAGGTGGGGACACTAATATATTTGACGTCTATTATTTTAAGAAATTCAGCCTTCAAGTATGGATCACACAGTTTCTTACAAAATACCTTTTTAATAATAACATTCGTTTCATTTTTATTCCGGAATTTTATTATTTACAATAGAATTCTAAAATTTACGTTGCGTGGACGACTTCTGGTAGGCCTTCACCCGCCGTCTTGGGTCGAACTTGTGAAGAAAAAACGTCAAATTTCTGTATTTTAAAGTACACATTAGTGTACAGGTAAGTTGTTTTGAAACACTATTGGGTTATATCAATCTCATGCCCCGTGAAACTTGAGCTCAAACTGGGTTTTCTAAGATAATCTCGCGGCAAAGTCTATTTCTTTGTTGATGTCAATATGGTGCACTATACAAAAGTTGTGAATATTTCGGGTATTTTTTTTGTAAAGCTATGTCTTTTTCAATCTTACAATTTATACGTCATATATCGTTTATCAAGTGAAAAATAATATTTCGTCTTAGGAATTAGGTCGGGTACTAAACCGAATCAATGAGACTAAAAAACGAATTCTTCCTAGATCAACACCCCACAGGCTTTATCAAGTTGGGCACAATTCCTTTTATTAGTAATGGTTACGCTAAAAGAAAATTGTTCCTCTTTTCAGTAATATAAAACACATTGCTGTATACAGGAATTTTTACTCGCTTACCCTCTACTTTTTTTTTCATCTTTGGTGTTTCGCTTTGAATGATGAACTACAAGAATATTTTCACTTCCTCAAAATATTTTTATAGTCTATTAAGTGTATGTATGCTTTAAAACTACAATATCTATCACTGCAAAAAGCTGAAAAAGAGTGATGAAATATTTCTACGATTAAATAGAATATTTCTACAGAAGTCTTCTGTGTTAAAATTGCACTTGAAGATTGAATACATTCAGCAGTCAGGGGCATAACTTAAACAAGTTATTTTCAAAAATAACTCAAATGAGTTATTTTTTTGTCTCAATGAGTTACTTCTCTTTGCTATGACCTACTTTTTCCCAACCTTAATAACTCAAACACATTATTTTTCCAAAATAGCTTCAATAAATAAATAACTTATTTAAGTTATTTTGTGTCATTCCTCTCTAACTTCACACCCCGTGCACCAAAGGATTTTGCTCGTGCACCAAGACGAAAACAAATGTTTGACTAAATATAAACCTTGCTTAATGCAGAAAAAGTGTTCAAAGTCTTGGGAAAAGTGGGAATTTTTTTTATTTAATGATTAAAATTGGACATATACACCATATGGATAAAACCACAAAATAAGGAGTAAAATGCTGTTTATCTCCACCTCACCAATTCTCCATTGCAGTCGGTGCACTCCATCTAGTATTACATAACGGAATCCCAAAATGCAATGCAAATTGGCAGGAAACATGAAATTTCCAAGAAATCAATATCCAAGTAGGATATAAAAATAACTTATTTAAGTTATTTTTCAAAAAAAAATTTGTGTGTGTGAAATAATGTAAAATAACTCATTTGAGTTATTTTTGAAAATAACTTGTTTGAGTTATGCCCCTGACTGTTCAGCACTTGGTAACTTGTATGATATTATTCGTTAAAATTTAATTTTACATAATTTCTTTTGAGGACATCGTAAAAATAATTTTTAATACCACTGCTTCTTTTTTGGATGAAAACAATTAATTGAAATATTAATAATTTAAAGAATACTCATTCAAAGATGGCTTTAGAAGGAATGCCCTTTCAATATAAGTCAATACTTTTTAGGTCACCTGAGTAAACTCAGGTGACCTATTGCTATCCGTTGTTGTCCGTCGTCGTACGTCGTCCGTCGTGCGTTAACATTTAAACATTTCCAGCTTCTTCTCTGCAACCACTCATTCAGTTTCAACCAAATTTGGCACAAAGCATCTATGGGTGAAGGGGAACAAAAATTGTGAATTTCATGGTCCCTGCCCCCCTGGGGCCTGAGGGGTGGGGCAAAAACCACTAAAATTAATGAAATCTTTAAAAATCTTTTCTTTACTCCTGGACATCAAGCAGTCAAACTGTTTGCATGATTGTAATCAGCATTGAGTCCTCTACCAAAATTGTGAAATTCATGGCCCCAGGGTCAGGGGTTCTAGTGCTAGGGCGGGGCTAAATAAGTATATAGTGAAAATGCCTTATTTCTTTGAAAATCTTCTTCTCTGCTCCTGAGTATTAAATAAACCAGCTAAGTACATAGTTATGATGAGCAAGAGTGCCTATACCAAAATTGTGAATTTTATGGCCCCAGGGTCAGGGGTTCTGGTGTTGGGGCGGGGCCCTATATTGATTATATAGTGAAAATGCATTATTTCTTTGAAAATCTTCTTCTCTGTTCCTGGGTATTAAATAAACCAACTAAGTACATAGTTATGATGAGCAAGAGGGCCTCTACCAAAATTTTGAATTTTATGGCCCCAGGATCAGGGGTTCTGGTGTTAGGGTGGGGCCCTATATTGATTATATAGCGAAAATGCATTATTTCTATGAAAATCTTCTTCTCTGTTCCTGGGTATTAAATAAACCAACTAAGTACATAGTTATGATGAGCAAGAGGGCCTTTACCAAAATTGTGAATTTTATGGCCCCAGGGTCAGGGGTTCTGGTTTTAGGGTGGGGCCCTCTATTGATTATATAGTGAAAATGCATGTCTTCTTTGAAAATCTTGTTCTCTGCTCCTGGGTATTAAATAAACCAACTAAGTATATAGTTATGATAAGCAAGAGTGCTTCTATCAAAATTGTGAATTTTATGGCCCCAGGGTCAGAGGTTCTGGTGTTAGGGCGGGGCCCTTTATTGATTATATAGTGAAAATGCATGTATTTCTTTGAAAATCTTCTTCTCTGCTTCTGGGTATTAAATAAACCAACTAAGTACATAGTTATGATGAGCAAGAGTGCCTCTACAAAAATTGTGAATTTTATGGCCCCAGGGTCAGGGGTTCTGGTTTTAGGGTGGGGCCCTATTGATTATATAGTGAAAATGCATGTATTCTATGAAAATCTTCTTCTCTGCTTCTGGGTATTAAATAAACGAACTAAGCACATAGTTATGATGAGGTAGAGTGTCTCTTCCGAAATTCAGAATTTTATGGCCCCAGGATCAGTATTATGGTGTTAGGGCGGGGCTTTTTTGATTATATAGTGAAAATACATTAATTCTTTGAATATCTTTTCCTTTGCTCCTTTGGGTTATATGCCAGTGATCCAAGTATATGTATTTCTGATGAAGAAAGGTGCATCTAGCAAAATGGTTATTTTTTTATGCCCCCCCCCCCCCTGGGGGGTTACATAGTCTGAAATTAAATTTATGCTTTGAAATCTGCTATTTGGCATTAATCAACCATTTTATGATAAAATTTGCAAAATTTTGACATATGTGGCCCCAGGGTCAGTGGTTCTTTTGGGGTGAGATACAAAACTGGTTATAAAGTGGAAGTGCATTTTCTCTTTGTTTATACTCCGATCAATCTCTGGGTATTAAGTAAATAGAGTAAGCATGCTAAGTTTATAATTATGATAAGCAATAGTGCCTCTTTCAAAATTGTGAATTTCATGGCCTCTGGTTTAAAACACGAACCAAAGTTAATTGTTTGAAAGTTGTTACACAATACTCAGGTGACCTATAAGGCCCGTGGGCCTCTTGTTATACTTTTTATGTCATTTTTCAACAGAAATTTTAAAGTACATGTCATACTTGTGGATTACTGCTGCACATGAGTTTAAATTCCTAAACATGTCCAAAAGATGTTACCTCCAGGAAACCAAGCTATTACATTTTCTGTTTTTGAATTAATAATAATGTACATCCATTGGAAGAACACACATAGTACAAATAAATCTCATCTTACTCTTGTGTATAGCACTAAAGGATTACAAAAATTTGTTAGCGAGGATGGAATATTAAAGTGTAAACTCATCACATTGTATTTTTCAGGCACTTTTTATTTTATAAACAGATTTAGGTCATGTTATTTTTAAAAAATGAATAAATGTTTTTCAATACTATAAAGAGGATCAATTCCATTTTAGCGTAACAGTTACTGGTAAAGGACCTGTGCCTGAAATGTGTATATCTAAAATTACCTAAAAATGTTTGTATGCAGAATGCGTGTTAAATTTCATTTGTGATATATTGCATATTGTTTAATGTTAAACCTTTAGAAATTTGTTTCTATACAAATTTATATGAAAAAAGTCTATCAATTCTAATGTTTTGCTCAGCAGGCATAAAAAATCAATGTTTGACCGCTGAGTGAAATGTTAGACCTGTCCATGAGATGTTGGACCACTTGCATCACACAATGGGCGGAGCTTAATCTCATTTGTATTCATTTAAGTTCAACAGTGACGGGTCTGAGGTTGACATCACTGAAGACAGTACAAGATATATGTGTGCCAAAAGAGTACTGTATACAGGGTTATTTTTGCCCCGTGTTATTTTCGCCCTTTTACATTGGGAAACAAGTTTGCCCCGTTTTAAATTCGCCCAGAAAGATTTTTGTTTAAGATATTATACTGTTTACATTGAATTCGTCCCATTTTAAATTTGCCCACTTCCGACGAGGGCGAAAGGGGCAAAAATTTCCCCGTATACAGTATCAAATTATTAAAATAAAAGGTATAACAAAACATTTATTGACTGTGTTCTTGGGCAAAATGCATTTTGTTGACCCTTGAACCAAACTTTTTACCTTCGGCCTAATGGCCTCAGGCAGATAGTTTGGTTCTGGACCAACAAAACGCATGTTGGCATAACAGAGATCGAACTCCGTCATTAAATATATATTTATACATTCTGATCCAGAGGCATAAGAAAGATATGACAAAGCCACCATTAACAGGTGAATTTGAAGGTACCTGAGTATTGATCAGCAGGGAATTTGGTATTGCCATTTATTGTGATATATGAAATATTGATTAGGCCATTCCAAGTTTTTTCTTTGTTTAGTGTCCGCGTGCACCTTGGTTTTTGACACCCCATATAAGAAAAAACACACAATGTGAGGAGTCCAGAAATTGATTAATTTAGTCGAAATTTTTTGATTTTGTCAATTTCTCCAAATAATTCTGTGCAGTAAGTTATATTGGGTGTATTTTAAGCATTTAATGCCTTGTTTTTGCTTAAGAATAGATATTTCTTCTATTAAAGCTGTTTAGTTAGATCAAATCACTTGAAGGGCGTCATTTTTATGACTTTTAAGCCTGTGTTTTATATTTTGGCTTGTGTGTTTTTTGCGAATAGGTAGGTAGGTTTTTGAAAGATGGGTGGACGCTAAACAGAGAAAAAACTTGGAATGGCCTTAAAGAAAAATCAAAAAAAAAAAATTCAAGGCTGCATTCAACATCGATCCCTATATGCAAATTACATTCCTTCTGTTTTGTACACAATTAACTAGTTTGTCAAAAATGAACAAACAAAATTACTTCACTAAATCCCTTCCAACTGCATTGTGTGGAGATAAAAATTGATAATGTTACTACCTGGAAAAAAAAACCTTGACTAGCCTCTGAAAGAGATGGTAAATTTACTTACAGAAAAAAGTGAGAAATTTGATCTCAGCCGATCAGAGAGGAGGGAGTTATCTATTCAAGTTAGAAAACAAAAAGATGAATTATATGTTAACTTTACTGAGAAAATTATAATATAATATTTATATCATTATCATCATGATTATGTCATGATTTCACTATTAATTCACTATTCAATATCATTATACATTTATTGACTGAGTTCAAGGGCAACATGCGTTTTGTTGGACCCAAGAACCAAACTGTTTGCCTGAGGCCATTAGGCCGAGGGCAGACAGTTTGGTGCGAGGGTCGACAAAATGCATTTTGCCCAAGAACACAGTCAATAAATGTTTTGTTATACCTTTCATTTTAATTTTTTTTTTACATAAATGTATTTTGTACTGTCTGTCGTGATGTAAGATCAGGTCCGTCACTTCTGAACACCAATGAATGAAAATGAGATTAAGCTCCGCCCATTCTCTGACATTAATGGTCCAACATCTCATCGAGCGGTTCAACATCTCACTCTGACTCAGCAGTCTAACATCAATTTTTTTTATGCCCGCTTAGCAAAACATTAAAAATGTTAGAATTTTTCCTGTATAGATTTGTAGAGAAACACATTTTTAAAGGAATAACTATAAATTTTATTTTCTGAATAAGTAATTAAAAGTACTTTATTTTCAAACGAGCATAATAATTATAATGATATTGATAAATAATAAAAAAAAAGAACATAATTTTTTTTTTTTTATTAAAAAAGTGTACAGTTTTAAACTAATGTTGTGAACATGTACAATGTTGCATAAGTTTGTCATAGACTGATTTGATCTTGTGATTGCTTTTTTTCCATTCCTTGTCAGTCATCTTCCCCCCCCCCCCACACATATTTATCAGTTTCCTGTAAAAGCTGGTTTTATTGCACATAGAGCAAACATTTTATTGTTGGCAGCATTTGATGGATCAAAAATCAATCAATTATATTTATGTATCGATCTTGCTAATAATTTTCGATCAGTGATGTTTTGATTGATTTGGGCTGACAAAACATCATATGATTATATATGTTCCAATTTAATCAGGGTTTTACCATGAGTATTATTTTTCTAGTTCTTGTTGTGGAATAAACATTTTGTCTGTTGTATTTGTATTATACTACTGATAGTGCTGTGGGTGTATTTGCTGGAACCATAAATACAGAGGTTTTTTCAAAAGGATTGTACATATACCGGTATGCTAGCTGTTTACTCTTCGTTCATTGCATTTATACATTTCCGTATATTTCTAATATTACGAGGGGGTTTCAGAAGTTTGTGGACTAGCGCACAGGCCTTTAGATTGCTTAGAAAAATAATTTGAGGTGTTAAAATGTTTTTTTTTTTTCCCCACACAATTTTTGTAAGCTAGCCCATCTAATACCTGTGGAATAGCACCATAAAATTGAAACTGCTCTGGGTATATCATTGAATTTTTAAATATTATTTAGCATAGTCTTTTCTATCAATAGAATAAACCACAAAACAAAAAATTTAATTTTTCAATAAATTAGTAATTTTTTTGTAAGCAATGGTATGTCCAGGCAGCACAACCTCAAACATGGTGTTTTTTTTTTAAACAGTGTTATTAAGAAAATACTCTTGTTATAACTATTTGACATCTAAACTCCTGTTAATTCAGGTATATTGTGGGACACAACTGCTCCGTATGATATACAATTTTTACCTCAGGTTGTATGTTCTATGAAATTTTATCATAAATTTTGTATGGAGTGTCCAAACAATTAAGGGATTGAAAGTTAACTCAAAAAGGGGGTTGGGTTTGTTTTCCCAACATTCTATAGAGTTTTGCAATTGAAAAAACTGGTAGAGACATAGAAATTTTAAAAATTAGCTACAGGGAAATGAAATACATTTAGAGTAGTTGCTTTATTGCCAAAATAGATTCAGAGAGAAAAGGGATGCACAGTTAATATCGATTTGAAGTCGTGATGTGAAGAGCCAATCACGTCAAAAATGACGTTAATTATGTAACAGACACAATTTATTGCCTCTGTTGGGGATTGAACCCGGGACCTCTGGCTTGCCAATCCAGTGTTCTACTGATTGAGCTAAAGGATTAACCCACTAGCCCAAGCTAGTAGGATACCGTTTATCTGACACTACCACATTGTCCTCCTCCAGAGAATGAGATGTCCTCATCTCTTTCGGAGTGCCGACACCTGTGGGGTGAAGTTCTAGGGCAATCACTCTCATCCGCCAGAGAACACACGGGTCCCAACATGGGCGCCAAATGTAACAGAGACAATTTATTGCCTCTGTTGGGGATCCAACTCGGGACCTCTGGCTTGCCAATCCAGTGCTCTACCGATTGAGCTAAAGGGTTAACCCACTAGCCCAAGCTAGTAGGATGCCTTTTATCTGACACTACCACAATTATGTGTGGTAGATTTTTAACTCCAAAAAGCAAAATATGCTGGTATAACCAAGCGAGGATCTCTCCAAATGTATAATCCCATTTGCAACAATCTGCAATATTATATGTATGGAAAGCAACTGTGCAAGACACTTTAAAGTTATATCATCAAGACGGTTTTAAGTTCACACTCATCTTGGGGTTTCATCAAAAAAATTGTCGGTATTATTTTATAATAATTTGGCAAATAATGAACGTATCAAGCTAAATTTTTCAACATTTCTTTATTTTTTGTTGTTTTATGTTCCCTATAAATTTTGAAAGCACGGACTATATAGTACTAAAGTTATCGCCTCAGTCCACGAACTTTTTGATAACCCCCTCGTAGATCTGACTTTCGTGGTTTAACTTGTCTTAATATGATAAGTTGGAACAAGATTTTCAAACAAAAGCAGAGTTTAAAAAAAAATTGATTGATATGATACTAATTAACTACTCTAATCATGATGCTAATTACAGGAATTACTAAATTATATTTATTAACTTTCCATGAGAGAGAGAAAAGGGGGTGTAGAAACGCAGAATCATGCGAAATTTAAAGTACTTAATATTTCAAAAGTTTTAATTGCAAATTAAAAAAAACAAATTTATTAAAAGATTCCTGTTCTCAACTATTGCTAAGTCATAATCATGATAATGATTAAGTCGCATGGAATATTGACGTTTTGTCTGCATGTTTTATGTCAAGATCCGCCACACGCGCACTCTCTGTATCAGACAAACTGCCAAATATGTACCTATGTAAGTAAATATATATCTTTCTCGAGGTTGACATTAAGTAATATTAAAACAGCTGTTCATGTCAATGTCGGCGTGTGCAGTATACATGCATTTAATGAACAGTCCGAGCACAGGCCCCGCCCACCGACGACAGTACACGAGACAGTCGGGCATTTGTCTTGTTTAGCGTAGACAGAAAAATGTTAAAACTTGCCCACAAAATATATATCCTTCTATTAATCAGATTTAACGGTATTTTTCCTCCTTCTCGTGCAGTGTTAGACGGTAGCATAGTATAATGCATCGGCCGCGTTCTGATTAGCGATTGATTATGATATATTGAGATTGATTGACGCGTCTTTCATTGGTCCGATTAAACTACCGAGTTTTCCCTCGAGGCAGACGACCGAGTGATTAGACGTTAAATATGTGGACATTGAACGTGTGTACACGTCAAGAAACAAATAATAATATGGCCGAAAAATTTTGTACATGGGGGAAAAATGAAACTGTCTCTGTTTTGTTCACAACGTAATACATCGTGAGACTTGACTTTTTCTCTCTCTAATTTCCTCAGGTGTGTTAGAGAAAAGTAAACCACACCTGTCTGGTGGAATTTGTGAGGCCCCGGACGGGAGACGGAAAATCTTGGATCACCGATGGATCCTTCCGTGGTGGAAAGTCTTCAAGCTCTAGAGCGGACGGCAGCCTGGGTGAACCAAGTCGCTCAGATGCGACAAATGGTAAGCTTGTACCGGTACATAGTAACTAGCAGTCCTAATAACGGATATTTTATTTTTCATTTCCAGAACCCCCATCCCTTTTAAAGAAGTCTATACAAGTTCATAGTTTTTTTTTAAGATAATTTTTTGTATATCTTGTATCAAACTTTTATTGTAAAGATTTCAAAGTGACACGAAAATTTTAAGAAAAATTAATGAATCAGATATAGTATACACTTTTTGAACATATTTTATTGACAATATGTCAAAGGGATCGGACACAAGTTCTAACAACTTAGGTAGTCCTCTCCCATATATAAAATCTGCATAGCCATACAACATACTTTACAAAATTTTACAATAATAAATACATATACATAGAAGAACAAAGATAATTATTTTCTGAATGAGGAAATAATATCAATTACCAGGTATTAATAATGGTGATAATAAATATAGTGTTGATATTATAAAAATATAATAATTTCAATAGAGATAATACAATTTACATAGGGTTAATTAAAACGACCTGATTCCTGAATAAATTTTTGAACAATACCGAAAAATTTTTCATTTTCCTGCGAAGATAAGGAATCATCTCCCCATAGCAATTTGTGCACATTAATCATTTTTACATTATAAGTTAAAAGTAGTGCATTCATCATTAGGCGTCTAGGTTCAAAATATTTTCTACAAACAAAGAAAAAATGATGACTATCCTCTTTCATACCACAAGAACAATTTGGATTACTTATGATATTACATCTATACAGATCATTATTTAAAATACAATTGTGTCTTAATTTTGTATGTAAAATGTTCAGATACCTTTTGCCATATGAAAAATACTTGGGAGGCTTATCCTTATTATTACTCAATTTTCTTTTAAAAATTCCTATTGAGGTTATTTCCCTTGTTTCGGTGCTTAGTGAATTCCATTTGCGAACAGTATCGGGGACAAATGATTTGTTATATAATTCAAGCCTGCATTTAGGTAAAGAATAATCAAATGAATTTCGAGTATTGTAATTTGAAACAGTGTTTCTAACCATCGGTACAATGTTTTTTAAGTAATCAGGAACTAGGTTATTGTGGATTTTAAACATTGTTAAAAGTTTTGCTTTGTCTCTTCTTATTACAAGAGGTTCCCAACCTGTTTCAATATACAACGAATTTCTTGATGCTAATACTGAAAGACCAGTCACTATTCTAGCGGCTGTCAGTTGAAGCTTTTCAAGTTTATCAATATCTGCCAGCGAACAGCCTGACCAAACTTCAGATGCATACTCAAGTTGTGGTCGAATAAAAGAAGTGTAAAGTTTGGATAACGTATCTCTAGACACTGAAAATTTAAGTTTCTTGAGAAGTCCTAGTTTTTTGTAGCCTTTACTGACAATACTATCAATATAATCTGACCAACCTAATTTGGTTGAAAAAATAACACCAAGATGTTTATGTTGAGATACATATTCTAACTGACAGTCTTCAAAAAATAATTCAGGTAACTGGTTTGTATTTTTTAAGCTGAAGAATAATACCTTTGTTTTACTTGGATTAAATTTCATTAACCATTTTTTGGACCACTCATCCAGAATTTTTAAGTCATGATTTAGATGATGTTCAATGAGACGAACGTCACTCGAGCTTTTTTGTAAAGAATTATCGTCTGCAAATAGTCTGCAAACAGTTATCATGTTTTCAGCTACATCATTCACATATATCAAAAATAAAAGAGGGCCAAGGACAGAGCCCTGAGGTACCCCAGCATGCACATTTTTCACAGAAGAAAATAAATTTTTATACATAACTTTCTGTTTTCTATTGTACAAGTAACTTTCCAACCATTCTAACATATTACCGGAGATACCATACATTTTTAATTTATGAATCAAACCCCTATGCCAAACCCTATCAAAAGCTTTTGATAAATCACAAAAAACCATACAACAATATTGCCCTTCATCAATACTTTTTACAATAGTATGATAAGTTTCTAAAAGTTGGTACACAGTTGAGTGACCAGGCAGAAAACCTGCCTGATATTTGTAGAACAAATTATTTGCGTGAAAAAAATTATATATATGTTTGAATACAACTCTCTCAAATATTTTACTTACACAACTCAAAAGAGATACAGGTCTATAATTTGAAGTGACTGATGGGTCATCTTTTTTAAATAATGGAAGGACATGTGCTAGTTTCCAACTTTCAGGATAAACTTTGAGTCTAAGAGATTTATTAAATAACAGACAAAGTGGCTTAGCTATGGATTCTTTACAAGATTTTAACATTTTGTGGCTGATACAATCAGGGCCCACAGCTTTATTTACGGGGAGGATAGAAATAATATCAATAATCTCACTTTCTTGGATATTTACGTCACAAAGTTTTTCTACATTTTTGGACTCAAAATTAGGTAGCTCGTATTCCTCATCTTTTATATCAGAGATGGATGTAAAAAAGTTATTTAGTAATTCAATTTTCTCTTTGTCGGAAAATGCGTATATAGGATCACCATTCTCATTCACCTGTTTAATAGGGGGTATTTCGGATGAAGTTTTAGTGTGAAAGACATCTTTTAGTAATTTCCAGTACAGTTTGTTATTATTTTTGTTTGCGTCGTTTAAATGAGAATCAATGTTGTCATAGTAGTTAGCTCTGGCATATTTTTTCATATTATTTACTTTATTTCTAGCTTTTCGAAATTCTTCTTTATCTGATTCTTTCTTGGTTTTCTGTGCTTTATTTCTTAATCTATTCCTAAGTCGTAAATTTGTTCTTAGTAATGAATCCATCCATGGTTTGTCGTTTGGTCTTATTGTAACAGTCTTTTCGGGTATACATTTATGTACAATTAGCATAAATTGTTGTGTAAAGTTTGTTGTTGCGGTTTCAATATCAGTTGATTTTGAAATAATGCTTTCCCAATCAAAGTTGTTTATTAAAATATTAAGTTCTTCTATATTTGCTTCTTTATAGCTCCATACCTTACGTTTGTATGAAGAGTTGTTACAGTAATTTTGTTTAACATATATGTACGTAGCTTTGTGGTCACTGATGTTTGTGTCAACCATTAATGTACCCGAATCAAATATGAATTTTTCACGACTAATAAGAATAGGGTCTATCAGAGTTTTTGTAAATTGTGTTACTCTCGTAGGTTCGTTTATTACGTTTGACAGCCCAGTCATATTCATGATATTATAAATTTCATGATTTTGATTTATTTGAAGAAAATCTACATTAAGATCCCCAAGTATTATAAAATTGTTTGACATATCACTTATTCTTTCAATGGACCATGAAAATTTTCCCCAAAAATCATTGCTCGAGTTTGGTGGACGATAAACACAGCAAATAAATAAGTTATTGTTTGGTTGTTCGATTTCGATCCAAATACTCTCTATGTTTCGTGGTTCTAGATCATCCCGTCGAGTAACTTTTAGAGAGTTAGAGACATATATCATGATTCCCCCACCATATGAATTCCTATCCTTTCTAAAAATATTTCCAAATCCCTCTATATGAAGATCATCATTGGTTAAATTTGAATTTAAATGGGTTTCTGTAAAGCATAATATATCAAAGTCCTGTACTAAGTAAATCAACGAGTTATTTTATTTCTGATACTTCTTATATTCAAATGTATAATATCAAGGGAATTCTCAAAAGATGGACCAGGATTAGTCTCAATATCCCCAGATAAGAGTATTTTCAAAAATATGAAAAGCTGAGAAAAATAATTTATGATAATTAGATATGAACCCATTTTTTTCAGATGAATTCGATATAATGCATTCAGTTGGTATAGAAAATAAAACAAATCAGCAATGTTGAAAATCTTGAATGAAGACCTACTCAGTATTCCTCTACATTTCATATAGAAAACCCCGATAGCGGAACGATATTGTTCTACAGTATTACCCATTATCAAAAAAAATGGAGAATGAAAAAAATGTAAATCGCCGCAAACCGGGTAGCGCTCAATTCAGATACAGACGTATGGCTAGTATATGTTGTAAATTCAATATGTAAGTAAACATGAAACATATAAAAACAATAGTGAAAAAAATAAAAACTGAAAAAATAGTCAAAGATCATGCGTGCTGTCACCACATAATGAAGGTGGCGGATTACAATGAAAAAACTCGAAACGATGTTAACAAAGAAAACACAAACAGATGTCAAAAAGTGGCGACAGAAACTGACATAGCAGTAAACTTGGTATTTACAAAACACGGCGCTTGCGTTGTACGAAAGCGTAGCAAAACATTTAAATGTATTTGGTCTGTTAAGACAGACTGCTATAGCAAATAGCATTAAATGAACACGTATGTACATAACAAGTTTGGAATGCACTGGCGAAGCTCCGAAGTTAAAAAAAAAATATTTTATATACATGTTTATACTTATATTTCTATGTTAAATTTCTTTTTATCACATTTAAATTAAGAAGTGTCATACACAAAGCCAACATGGTCTAAGTCTGTGTGTCACTTGGAACACCCTGAGTAATGTAGCTAAAGTAAAGCGTTCAGAAGATCGCGATTTATTTATACACGTGAAGATATTTACATGTCTTTACCTTATGGCTACTTGTGGGCATCGCTTACAGGTGTTGAAGATTGGATTTCTTGTGCGTCTTCAATTGACAGATCGTTATCATCACATCCGCGAACATCTTCACCTGTTTGGAAAGGAATCAGATCTTCTTCTGAGCCTATAGAAATTTTCTTTCTCTGTTTACCGATTGTTTTTGCGAAAATCCTCCCGTCATAGGTCCAGCAGCTATCCAGTCCTTGTTCCTTCACTACGTTTCGCGTTTTCCACAATAGTGACGCTCTTTGTTTAGTTAATGCCTCGTTTATGAAAATGGGGCCTGTTTGCTTGGATGGATTTCGATTGTAAGATTTAAGATTGCTTTTTTTAGCATACACAATTGCTTTATTTCTGTAACTCAGAAATTTGACTATAATGTCTCTTGGCCTATTTGCTTTCGGGTTAAATCTGCCTACCCTATGACTTCTAGAGATTTCGTTAATAGTCATTTTTTCATCATTTTTGGTGAGAATTAGACTGTTAATGACAGTATACACTGTACACGTATTCTAGTGCCTGGTACATATTTGTCCATGGTCTGTTTTCTAATTCTGATATAAGTTAATTGAGTATGAAATTTTCTTTAAGGTAATGCTTATACATACATGAATCGATAAAATATTTTTTTTTCTTAAAGTACATTTCCCAATTTTTGACCGTTTTCATTGTAGCCATTTATTAGTCAGACAGAGCACATGCTTTGTCAAGTTCCCTGTGTAAGGCATTCAGGCACATGAACATTGTGATAGTAATTCTCCATATATATCAGGATAAAATATATTTAAGGAACATGTATTTATAAAGTCAGAAGAAAATTGTACAGGCTTGTGGAAAATAAAAAATAAATTTGATAGTGTGATATATATAATGCAGAATGTAGATATTTAGAATTCTAATGAGGTAACCCCCCACCCCCCTCCCCAATCCAAACACATTGTACAAACTCTTGAAACCTTTACCATTACATAATTACCAGCCAGTCATGTGGACTTGACCTCTGAGTTCAGATTGTAAAATTAGTGTTAAAACAGTGTATAAAATTATGCAGAATACATGTAAGCAAGGCAAGCATTAATCAAATTGATTGATGTTGATTGGATGGTTTTTTTCTTCAGGTACATGCATTTACATAAAGAAAAGGACTTCTAGCTTTTTCTCACATTTATTTTCCCATTTTGAATTTGAATCAGCCCCTCTAATGTACATAATCATGTCTAGAAATGTAATCACGAGTCAGTCATATTAGCCACACACCGGCCCCCTTCTGCAAATTTATTTTTTTGTTAACATTTTATACCAGACAGTGTTCGCATCTATTGACATCCATTTTTTTTTCCTCCCCAGTGTAACTTTGCGGACATGAAGGAGGACTCCACAGGAGATAGCAATCCAGACCGCGACGCCTGCAGCGACAAAGATTACGACGATATTCCGGACAGTTACGAGGGCTTCCAGACAATGGAACCATTCGGATCCAGCGATTCCAGTCGCCAGGCAGATGCCGGTTCCTCCAGCACGATGGTAAAAGAAATTTTAAAAACTTATTGAAAAACTTTTCCATGGATGGTTTTACTACATGTTTTTTGATACTGAATTTAATACATGTTTCAGATTTTAATTATCGTTAGAAAAATAAAATCATAATGTCAAGAATTCAGTAAAAAAAAAAATAAAGTAAAACACTTTTATACCAAATATGCTTATAATAATTAAAATAAATTATCACTACAGTGTAGCAGTGAAGTGATTTTCATTCCCCATGATTTTAAAAACATATTGATACTGAACGAATATAATGAATTTATACAGAGATTAAGGTTATAACTACCATTAATGGTCTGTCCTTGGCACCTGGTTACATGTGGGTTTTTTTACTGTTTTGTGAAACCAAAAAGTGTTCGAGTCTACTGATGTTTGGGATATCTTTTCAGGACTTTGTGGACATCCCTGCCACAGTCCAGGAATTCAAGGCGTCGCTGGAGAGTTCCGGAATCTCCCAGAGGTTCGCGGCCAAATTCATCATGGAGTCGACCAGTCAAGGCAATCTGAGCTTTCTCCTGGAGAAGGGCAAGTCTAAACACTGGTCAGAACTGAGTGGGAGGGGGCGGTTACCTTATATACGCATGAGGAGGTGGTTAGACAGCCCAGAGGAACAAAGAATTACGCTGAGTCAACTTAGCATGACTAAAGGTAAAAGGGGGATTCACATGTAGCCTTTCTTGTTTAGTTCTGAAGAAAGGCAAATCTACATTTTCACACCTATAGATTTCAGACTAAAAATTAATATAGAAATGACTTGGGAAAAAAATCTTGTATTTAAAATTTCAAAATATTAGTGCCGATTTACCATTTTTGACATTTCAACATAATGGATGTATCCTGCAGATGTGATATTTAAAATGAGTTGAATGAGTTATATACCAAAACTCATGAAATGAAAGTTTTCATGTACTTTTCTTTTGTCTTGTAGTTGTTTACCTGCTAGCAAATCACCAACAAATTTATATGCCACTTAAATTAAATGCAATGCTGTATTTTATTTTAATTTTTTTTTTTAGAGTTCAAGAAAACTGGTCCAAAGGATGGGAGTGGAAGAAGGGGGAAATTTACCCTGTTCCAACTGATGGTGCTCTGTCGATTCTTCGAGGAGGATCAGAACCCGTCCCTGAACACACGAATGCTATTGGCTGAAAAACTCCTGGTTTCCTTGGAACGGATCACAATATGGTTTCAAAATCAACGAGCCCGTGGATTTCCCGCTAAGCGTGTGCTATGTCTGATGAGTGTGGATCGGCAGAATGCAGAGAGTGAGAAAGCCGAATTTGGACGAAAATATAAGAACATTCAAGACGATATCCAGAAACGGACCCAGGCCTTAACTGGTGCTCTACAAACAATGGGTGGGCAAAGCCCTGATATTCCAAACTCTGTGAATCGAATCAATGAATCGCTGAACACAGGTTCAGTAAATGGAATGACAAAACATCCCCAAAGTATTCCTGGACCTGTAAGCAATAAGGATTTACTTGGTCCTGGGTCTATACGATCTCTGCCAGCCTCTTTACCAATGAATCAGAGATACAAACCCTATGACATGCCCCCTGGGTGGAGAGGTAGTGAAAGGTACAGTAATTTCACAAATTATCTGCTGCATCAGTCCTCGAGTTCAGCCAATGGCAACATGCACACTGTTGATCCATATCAGCAGAATCCAGCAAATGCCAGCATACAGAAGGAGGTTGGAGAGATAGGAAACTCTCTGCCTTTAGGAAAATGTTCCTCCAAGAAAGAAATAATCAATTCACCAGATCCCAGGCCAACATTTCTTGTACAGAATTTGGCCAACTCAACAGTTTTCAATAGGCCAAGTACAGAGGGTGTGTATCCTTTACAGAAAAATGGAGTGGACAATGCTGTTGAGAAAAAAGATGCACAGATTCCAACTTCAGCAGTTCAAAAAATGTCTGAGGTGGTGGAGACTGCTTCTAACTATAGTAAACAGAGAAGTGGAAATTCCTCATTCTCAAATTGCCAGAATAAGTCTGATGAACTAGAATCTTTGAAGTGGAGTGTTAAAGTGGAGCCAGGGTCAGAGGTCACAGACATTAGTCTAGCCAAGTATAAGGCCCCCTCTCTACCACAAGGTGGCACTAACTTCTTTCCGGGAGGAAGTGATGTCACTGATCATGTGATGGACTTGGTATCTGTCAAGACTGAGAATGTTGAGAATGGGGAAATGAGGGAAATGGGCAGTGCCCCAGGAGAGTTGACCAATCAGCTGGGGTGCTCGGGAGGAAATGTAATCTGTGGGATGACACAATAAAACATGCAATGTGGAGCCAAACTGATGCTTAGTAATAATAATTGACCTTTCATAGTTGTTAAAAGGATATTGATCGAGAAACCTAAAACAGTATCTGTGAAAATGAAAGTAGAAAAGGAAAGAGAGTTTTATGTTTTGTGATACATGCCTAAATTATTATATGATAAAGATTTAAAGAAAAAGACCAGATTATAGAGACTTAGTAGAAAGTTTTTGGAAATGCTATATTTAAACATTTGCGCTTGTATACATGTTGTGTATAGGGATTCAAATAATTTTTAGCACTCGGTAACCCTAGTGGTTCATTTGCTTTTTCGTACTTCATAGACATCTAAAAGAAAATACAAACACAAAAAACCCCAAAATAATCAGAACTCAAATAAATTGTCCAAAAATATTAATTTCACTCACTTCGCTATAAACTTGTATGATACATATAAATTAATTATGAACACATAACATTAAGACATTAATATCTTATTGTGGGTAAAGTGTATGCACATGCATGTTTATACATGTTCAAATATAAATGTATTGGACTAAAATTGTAAATACTTTTTAAAATGAACTATCGATCATCCTTGTTTAAAAAATTTTTTTAACAGTCATTTAAAATGTGCATTTTGCATATGTAATTTTTACAAATTTGAATGTAAGTGATGAAGCGACAAGATTGAAAGGGCCTTTAAAGAAAAGGTGAAATAAAATGCGGATTCTTTTACATTTCAAGAATTTGAGTGAAGCTGTATTTGCCTGCATTCTACATTGATTACAGTTTGTCTGTGTATCAAAAGTCGGGGTTTATGTTTTGTTTTGTACAGTTTAAGGCATAATTACTTATTTGTTGTGTGTATTTGTGCTGAAATATGTATTTATTTCAATTGTTAATAATTATGTACATGTATATAATGGTTGTATAACTTATTGTGAGTGCCAGTTTTGTTTTCTTTTATCTCCTTTTTTCTTTCTTTAGAAATGAATTTTAACCTATTTTTTGAGCTTTTAAAGATCTTTAGAGAATAGGAGTGTTAAAATGCCTAGTATGTGTATAATATAAAGTTAAAATTTATGCGATCTTTTCCTCTATATTCAGATGTTGTTAGAGTAAATAATTTTAAGGAACAACACCTTTGAGGAAAATAAAAATGAGGACGCCAAGATAATTCATGGTTTTAACAAGTTAACTGTGAACAGTTTTGTGTGCTAAGATTGTCTGATTGAACCCTGGGCATATAATTTTTTACCCCATGTTATAATTTATATAGCAAAGACTGTGTTAGAGATATGGGCATTAAACTGACCAATAGCATTTTTATACAAACATAAGCTAAATCTAAAACAAAAGCTTCAATATCCAAATCAAATTGAGAATTATTTTTTCACTTCCCTTTCACTGGCATGACATATCTTTACATAAAAACCATGAAATGTTTTGCTACAATCATTTGTTGGATTGACGTGTACTTGCATGTGTACCATGTGGCAAGTTAGGATATTTGACAAGCATACTTTAAGAAATTCTAGAATTTCACAGCATGAACTTCATATATGCCTTGATGCGAGGAAAATTGCATTCTGGGAGGAAATTCTGTATGTGTATATTAATAAACATTTACTATTTATAGATGTGGATATACAGTACCATTTTCATTTCCCATGTTTTGCATGTATGAGTATGCAGGATTACATGTGTTTAAGAGGGTGATTTTATTAAATTTAATTAATTTACGAAGTGAAAACAGGGCTCTAAATTTATTTAAGGCTTGGCATAAACCTCTGTTTAATGTTACTACTGGTGTCTGCAAATTCTTCTTTGAACACTACATGATTATTGTTACAAGTATGTTCAGTGAGGGACCAAAAACTATTACTACATCTAGCAGGTGCTCTTCAAGTTGTTTAGTGTGTAATTATCTATCTTTATATGTGTAGGGCCTAATATGTCAAATAAATGTTGAAAATGTGAGGAAATAATTTGGATTCATGGGTATTTAATTTTCTGGCAGAAGAATTATTGAGTAGTTATATGACATATATTACATTTCATGGTGGACATAAATATATGTTGTCTTGAAAATGTGTAATACTGTAAAATCACATATTTTCATGGGGTCACATTTTTGTGGTTTGAGGAAATAATTTCGGTTTGTGGTGTTTTAATTTCGAGGAAGAAGAATATGACAGCTTACATTTCATGGTAGACATAAATTTGTGGGTCTCTTCATACAATAAAAACAATGAAAATTAAATCCCCAATGAAAATTAGTAATTATACAGTATATACAGAATTAAGAAGCCTATTGATTCATTCTAAATTGGAAGTTAAATCAAACTATTAAGTACTTATACAATTCTGCAAATTTAAAGCTTTGTATAGTACTTTTTTTAAGTTATTCAACAGGCTAGAGTCAGAATATAGTCATTATTAAATACGTCAAAATTCACATTAGTCTTTCATTTACTGTAAAACAATAGCCACAAGATCTGTGACCTTCATTCAGTCAAGAATGTAACTATCATACTATTCATTTCACAGTTTGATTTTTATAGAATACGTTGTTTATCCTCATTTGCAAAAATTTGTTGTGGAAAGTTTTCAAATGTAACTTGCATATCTTGAAAAAAATACTTCTGCAAGTAAAAGTTTTTTTTTTACAATAGTTTTCAAAATTATAGCCAAAGCAAGAAGAAAATGATTGCAAATTAACTAACTTAAAGATAGAATCTTGAAAATATCTGTTTCTAGAACATTTTGAAAACTTTTAAATGTTTGGACGAAAATGTTGAACATTTATTTACATGTAATTATGTGATAATTTTTTTTTTCAATTTTATACTCGCAATTTTGTGAGGAGTTTGCCTTGTTTATCAATTTCTAAAAAGGCTATTGAAGGAGAATCTTTAAGCTCCAGTCCAATGATGTGCAGACAATATTGGAGTGCCACAGGGAGTTCTCCTTTGTCTATTGTTTTTATGCCAGTCTTGAATTGTTTTTGTAGATTTGTTGCAGCTGGTTAACATCTTGTTTTCCAGGCTTGTTTTGTAGATTTGTCTGATTTTTTTTAATAAATCTAAATAAAATTAATGAAATCAAGAACAGATTTATTTTCACTCAGCAATATAGCTCTGTTGATATTTATATATGAATATTTCCATTTCTAAATTTTTTCAATCAACATGGAAATAACCCTTTGAAAAGGGTTAATTTTGAAGGCGTTTGAGATTAAAGGGGACAAAAAGTAACTACTCCCTGAAAAATAATACAATTAAAAAAATTTTAGAAATGTATCCTCTATGAATATTGTTGCATATCCTCTATCATAATATCATTATGGTAGGAAAATCATATACCCAGTCAATTTGTTTGAGGCCGAGTGGACTTAAGGGGAAAAAAAACTATGTACTGAACAAAGATTTTAAACAGAGAGGCTATTTTTGACCTTTGACCTAGAAATTTTGTTCAAGGTCACTGCAAATCAATTTACCACTGGCACTCTGTGTCCACGTTGGACAAAGGAGGCCAAATATGCATGACAAGGACTTTTCATATAATAATGATATGATTCTGCTATGACCTTTGTGTTTAACATGGTTCAAGGTGTGCAAAGGCACTCTGTGAAATAGGTATGAAATTGGCAGGGAAGATACATGTATGCTCCAAACAAGGATTTTTCATATAATTCCACTATGAATTAAACCTTTGACCTACAAATATCATTCAAGGTAACTGCACACCCTTTACCGAAAGGCATTTTATTTCACAATGAAGGGAGAGAAATATCCAAACAAGGATTTTTCATACAATTCTGCTATGACCTTGACCTTTGACCTAGAAATATTGTTCAGGGTCACTGCACATTGGTTGTCCAAGGGCACTCTGTGGGTGAAGTATGAGCCAGATTGAGCAAAGGGGAGAGAAGACAAGGATTTTTCATACAATTTTGCTATGACCTTGACCTTTGACCTAGAAACATGGTTCAAAGAAAACTGCACACCAGTTACCCAAGGGCGCTCTGTGGGTGAAGCATGAGTCAAATTGGGCCAAGAAGAGAGAAGATATGCTCCAGACAAGGATTTTTCATACAATTCTGCTTTGACCTAGAAACATTATTCAAGGTCATTGCACACCGGTTACCCAAGGGCACTCTGTGGGTAAAGTATGAGCCAGATTGGGCCAAGGAGAGAGAAGATATGCTCTGGACAAGAGATCTCGGAGTACTGACGAACAGACGTCTGGACAGCTAGACGGAGGGATGGACAGACACACGGACAGACTGATCACTATAGGGTGCCACCGACCGGGGCCTTAACAAGGTACAGAAAAAATTGTTTATTCCACTGGTATAAATTATATCAAAATAATTTTTGATATAATACAAAATATATATATCCATATCAAATGATTTTTTTTAAATTGAAAGGGACTTCACCATTCAAATTACCTATGTATTACTGTAAAAGAGTTGCTTATTACATGTACATGTAGTACACAAACTGTAAAATCACATATTTTCATGGGGTCAAATTTTTTAGGTTAAAGGAAAAAATATTGGTTTGTGAGGATTTGACTTCATGGTTAGAAAATGTTTATTAGTAATGCATATGGAATTTTACATTTCCCGGAGGTCATAAATTCATGGGTCTCCCCATACCTTGAAAACAACAAAAAAATATACCCCCCCCCAAAAAAATAAGTGATTTCACAGTATATCTTTTTTTAATTTCCTCCATAACAAAGATCCCTCACGGTTCAAAGGCTATAAGTGCTGAGTACAGATCAAAATTTGCAGTCCTCCACTGGTAAGGGTGGGTTCTGGATATGAGTGAAAAATTCTCAAAAGGACATAAAACAAATGAATAAACCATCACTATATAATAAGATTTTTCATCACACTATCTGCCTTTCATGTCCTCTTTTGTTGTACATAGATGTAGTTTGTCCCGCAGAATGTGTTTCTACAGAGAGTAAAGATTTTAATTCATCTCACCTGTTTATGAAATTCACAACTACATGCCGTTTGAAATTTTATATCCATCTATTTTTAGGTCATCTGAGTAACTCAGGTAACCTACCAGGTATTGCTATTCGTTTTCGTCTGTCGTCGTGTGTTAACATTTGAACATTTTCAGCTTCTTCTCTGAAACCACTCAACCAATTTCAACCAAATTTGGTATACAGCATCTAGGGGTGAATTGTGAATTTTATGGTCCCCGCCCCCCTGGGGCCTGAGGGGTGGGGCCGAAACCACTAAAATTATTGCAATCTTTAAAAATCTTCTTCTTTACTCCTGGACATCAAGCAGGCAAACTGTTGGCATGAATGTAATGAACATTGAGTCCTCTACCAAAATTGTGAAATTCATAGCCCCAGGGTCTGGGGTTCTAGTGCTAGGGCGGGGCTATATAGAGTATATAGTGAAAATGCATTATTTATTTGAAAATCTTCTTCTCTGCTCCTAGGTATTAAGTAAACTAACTAAGTACATAAGTACTTAGTAATGATGAGCAAGAGTGCCTCTTCCAGAATTGTGAATTTTATGGCCCCAGGGTCAGGGGTTCTGGTGTTAGGGCAGGGCTCTATTGATTATATAGTGAAAATACATGAATTCTTTGAAAATCTTCTTCTCTGCTTCTGGGTATTAAATAAACTAACTAAGTACATAGTTATGATGAGCAAGAGTGTCTCTTCCAAAATTGTGAATTTTATGGCCCCAGGGTCAGGGGTTCTGGTGTTAGGGCGGGGCTCTATTGATTATATAGTGAAAACATTTATTCTTTGAAAATCTTCTCTGCTTCTGGGTATTAAATAAACTAACTAAGTACATAGTTATGATGAGCAAGAGTGCCTCTTCCAAAATTGTGAATTTTATGGCCCCAGGGTCAGGGGTTCTGATGTTAGGGCGGGGCTCTACTGATTATATAGTGAAAATACATTAATTCTTTGAAAATCTTTTCTTTGGCATAAAATGCCAATGATCCAAGTATATATATTATGTCAGATGAAGAAAGGTGCATCTAGCAAAATGGTTATTTTTTATGCCCCCCTTAGTTGGGGGGGGGGGGAGGTTACATAGTCTGAATGTAAATTAATGCTTTGAAATCTGCTCTTTGGTATTAATCAACCATTTTATGATAACATTTGCAAAATTTTGAAATATGTGGCCCCAGGTTCAGTGGTTCCTTTGGGATGAGGTGCACAGCTGGTGATAAAGTGGAAGTGCATTTTCTCTTTGTTACTCTGATCTACTTCTGGGTATTAAGTAAGTAGAGTAAGCATGTTAAGTTTATAATTATGACTAGCAATGGTGCCTATTTCAAAATTGTGAATTGTGAATTTCATGGCTTCTGCTTTAAAACACGAACCAAAAATTGTTTGAAAGTTGTTACACAATACTCAGGTGACCTATAAGGCCCGTGGGCCTCTTGTTTAGTTTTCCATAGAATTTATATCTGATTCAGTAACTGCATAATATCTTTCAATTTGAAAGGTGTTCCCAGTAACAGTATACTGTATACAGGGTTATTTTCGCCCCGTTTTATTTTCGCCCTTTTGCATTAAAATTAATCACTGTTTAAGAAATTATGCTGTGTAATTTATCAAAGATTACAAAGCTCACCTTGACAATGGATATTAAAATCTAAAATTAATCACAGGTTATCAAAGATTACAAAGCTCACCTCGACAAATATTATCTATAAGTAAAGCAGAGTCTCTCATTAAATACCATAAAATATTATGATAGGCGTAGTATGCATCTCTACAAGCATCAATTGTGCACGTTTAGTTAACACAAGATAGTACAACTCTGACTTTGGTTCGTTACGTAAAATAAATCAATAGTAACAATATGGACCTTTTATTTTACATGTAAATATTTATCATACTTTCAACATGCTTTCCAAAATATATAACTTCTTTAAAAAAGGCATTTCACATGATGTTTTTATAACAATTATGAATGAAATATTACATGCAATTAAATGCTTTTACTAAGAATAAACAAAAATAGTAATTATTGAATTATTGAACATCAATTTCGCAGATTATAACCTTTAAAAGAATAAAATCTTGAAAATATTAAAGATTTAAGTTCAATACAAAATCTAACTGGCTTGCTTCATTTTTTTTTTAATCAGTAAAATCCAGTTTGTAAAATAAATGTAAAAGCACTTTCAAAAGATAAAAGTTCTATAAAAAAAAATATCTAGTAGGTCTGATTTTCTGGTGGTGGCTTTGGTAGATCTTCTCTGGGAGGAGGGGGAGGGGGTACCTCCTCGGGGGTAGTGGTGGTATTATACCCCCATTGGTACCCCTCTGGAACTGTAGATGGGTACTGCCCTCCATAATAAGGATATCCCTGATACTGGGTCGTGGAAACTGTTCCTGGATGTTGTGCTGCAGAAACTGTTCCCGGAAACTGTGTTGTAGAAATTGTTCCCGGATATTGAGTTGTGGCAGTGGGATTAGCTGTATAATTGGGATTCATGGGATTCATGTGCTGCAGGAGCGGATCCGCGATGGGTGGAACGCCTGTAGTTGCACTGCTTGTGTAGGCCACATTTGAAGTCATTCCACCTGCCCCTGGGATTGATAAAGAGGCCCCGTGGGGGTAGGATGCTGAAGATGAAGCCCCTTGGGGGTAGATTGCAGATGATGATGATACCACAGGGGTTTGAGCTTTCTGAGATGTCCTGCTTGAGGATCTGGATGAAGCTGATTTCGATTTTGAAGAAATGTGAGGTTTCTTGGATTCTGCACTGGTTGTTTGGACAGGATTTGTTTGTCCCGCACCACTAGTCAGACCTGAGGCTAACTATAAATGGACAGGTAAATGTTCTGAATTTGGCAAGATTTTGCTATATGTAAGGATTGGGAAAACAAAATTAAAGAAAAATCAAAGGAATACAGTTTTAATATATTTATCATGGTCTTAAAATTGTTTTCCCTGGTTTAACCATCATAATACATCATAAAATTATGTATGTTACAAAGTCATTATAAAATTATTAATTCTAAGCTTTAGCATGTTTAGCCTGTACTGTAGTAAGGCCTGCGTCAGAGCGTTAGACACCTGTAGAGCCATAGCTGCATCCTCCTCTGTCTTAATCATAGTCTGTGACTAAAACGACGAAAATAAAATTACTTACATACAAATCTCCATTGGGCGATTTTTAAATACCACGGGTAATGTTTGCTTGCTCTCTCTCTACTCGGGGTAAAAAATTGGTGGTGTTATTTTTCAAAGAATATTTCAAAATCAATGCAAAATTTTCATATTGTGTATTCCCAAATGCTTAAAAAAATTATTATTTCCTGGAGGTTAAAAAAAACAGTTTCGAGTCTGGCCATGTTTAACCAGTTGGTCAAAAGATGACAACCAAATAATTTTTTAAAGATGGCATTGTGATGAAATTCATCATTCATCAATTGATCCATTTTAGTAAGGGGTCCTGTTTCCTTTAACTGGGGAATTTTGAATGGAAAAGTGGCAAAAATTGGAAATTCTGATGTCTTTTATGAAGTTTTTCTGTTGAATAGAGCATTAATTATTTTGAGGACTTATTCCCTATTCAAATCTGAATAATTATAAAATATCTCACAAATCAACTTTATTTCAACATAAAAGCTCTGAAATATTTAATTTGCAAGTCAATTAGAAATTTTTGCCTCAATTTGGGGAAAAAGTATATTTTCAATAGGAACAGGGTCCTATAAAAGGACTCTTCCGATTAAAATTTTTCATCCAAGCATTTATCAATTCAATAGGTTGTATTTCCATTAGTGAACTCTTCAGAATTAGAGGCGCGTTTGGTCGTCTGACTGGGACAGCATGGTATTGCGGATAATACAAAACATATGCCAGTATCAATCTAATTTTAAATGTTAAGTGCATTTGTCATTCTAACCAAAGAATAGAAGAACTAAAAGACATATGAAAAAGAGCGAAAACCCTAACTTTATCATCCATTAAAAAAAATACATTTCCGAGGTATGTGTATTGACTTTAAATGCACCATTACAATAAATAGATACATATGATCACCAATAGATGTAAATTAATATCCTTGTCATCTCTACTCTTGATTTAAATAAAGTCCACAACAACAAAATATTTCATATGCATTTTGCTAGGATTTTTTCATCGACATTCAACGTGTTGTTTTTACATGTTTATGTTATGTTTGTCCCAGAAATCCTGCGAGATTTGTACATTCTCTGATATTTTCACAAAAGAGCGCACTAAGAACTATAACTCTTCAATAGTGGTAATAGAACGTATTTATTGATTTACCAAACATGTTGGCATACAGCCATCAACATACAATTGTACATGAAATTTGTGAAGGACCCTATACAACTGATAACAGAAGTAAGAGATTTTAATAATCATATGATGAAAAAATCAGGGGCCCGTTTTACAAAAGAACTTACGACTTAGACCAAAAACTTCAGTTGATTGTAAAAGAACTTTATTCGGTAATAACCAATATTTGCCCCCCCCCCCCCAAATCAAACTTTGATGGAGATATATTTAAATAAGTTCTTAAACAGGGAAGTATATGCTGACTTCAAAGCACTGAATATTTTCATAACTAATGACGCCATATTTACGTAATGACGTCACAAACATGACGTAAATTTAAGATTTTTATGAATTTTACAGAAAAATGTATATATTTCGTCGATATTTTGAGTAAAAATCACCGAGCGCATGTGTGTTCAGGATCAATATTTTGATATAATGTGTAGAATGATAATATCAATGAAATATGTCAATATTGTTCCTGAACAAACTTGCGCTCTATAAATTTTAAAGCTAAAACTGTTGAAATTTTGTCCATTTTGTCCTCTTTCTGAAAAAGGATATAAAATCGGACTAGTTTGTGACGTCATAGAAACAAAAATTGTGAATACACTGCTTTGACACTATAATATTTTCTGTTAATTTATATTTCTCATACAAATTTATTGAATTCAGTACATTTCAGGAAGTTTTCAAAATTTGACTTTTGTGGGGGCAAATATATGCAATATACCGCATATAGTTCTTTGGCAAAATTAATAGTTCTCTTCAAAATTATTTGTGTAAAAATATCTTACCACATTTCTTTTAAGTAGTTTAAAATAATTTTCGATATAAAGTTTATTAAAAAGTTGTATGAAGAATTAAATTTGGTCTTAAGTCGTAAGTTCTTTTGTAAAACGAGCCCCAGTTCCATTTCTTGAAGGAATGGAACGGTACTTGGAAGATAACCCTATTTTACACTTACTAGAGCAAACATCATGTCTGCTGCAGAGCTTCCTGGGGCATCTGGTGCTTGATCAGGTTGTTTCTGCAATTTTAACATTTTTTTTAATTTCAACTTAAAAATTATCAACTTAAAAATTATCAAATTCAAATAAATTTAAAATTCATATTCATCTGTCTTTTCATTCCTGTACTAAACTTGCAAATAGTGATTTTTTTTCTAGATATCATGAAGATTTATCATGAAGACATATCATTAAACATCTTTATGCCCTGTAAATTTGATATGCAACACAGAATGAAACCGAAGAAAGGTCAGGATCAAGAATAGGCCAGTAAAAGATTTATAAGGACATTGTAAAATTATCATTAGATACATGACTGTTAAGAATATTGAATACATTTGCTCAATATTTTTTTTCTTTCAGGCATGATCCAAAAATCTGATGCACATAATCTTATCATTTACCTTATCAGTTGTTTGTTGAACTGAAGATGAATCCTCTCCTGAAGAAAAACAACACAGAATTGACTGTCACTGAATTGGTGTATTTGAGTCGAGTAAATGGCTTAGTTTTTACATTTTGCCATTAGAGTTATTCTACTTTCTTGTGAAATAAAATAAATTTTAAAAAAATGAAATCAACAACAAATGCATGTAGATAGGATAAGACATAAAAGAATTTACCTTGTAGTGAGCCTTGATTGGCTTTCCTGAAAATAGAAAATACCTTAATTTATGGTAAATAATTATCATAAATTTAATGTACTCCTTGAAATCTTAACTTTAGAAGTTTAAGTCATTTTTAAGCCAAAACTGTTAAAACTGTGTCTAATTTTGATGCCCAAAATCTTCACGCCTCAAAATAAGAACACAACAAACTTCACTACGAAATAAACTGCTAAAACTGTGTCCAATTTTCATGCCCCAAATTTTCATGCCTAAAAATAAGATAAAACAATTTTCTCAATGAAAAAAAATATTAACAACTTCAGCCTTAGAGCCCCGTACTTTTTCTGCTGCCTCTTCCACTCCAGGAATTCCTGAAACAGTTCCTTGTCCTCATCGTCTGTATCCCCCTGGGGGCGGGGCTGCTGGGGGGCACCTTGTTCTGGGGGGTAGGCTGTCTGATGCCCCGTGGGGGGTCCTTGGTAGGGATTAAACTGATCATCAGATCCCGAGTAGCCCGCTATGCTATTTGCGTAAAGAATCATTTTAATAAACTCTTCAATACATGGGCAGTTAAAATTGTCATTAATTTCTCTAATGTTAACTTAAATTACTGTACTTTTACAGTAAAAAAAATCCACTGTTTAGTGCAAATGCCAAATTGGAAAAAAGGATTGAAGAAACAGTTACAAAATTGTGCAAGAGAGTTGTTCTGAAGTGATTATAACCTCATAATTACATGTAATACATTAAATACTGTAAAATTACATATTTTCATTGGGTCAAATTTTTGAGGTCTGAGAAAGGAATTGGTTTGTGAGGATATGATTTCGAGGTTGGAGAAGAGTTGAGTACTGTGATGCATTATGAAATTTTACATTTCAAGGTGGTCATGAATTCAGGGCTTTCTTCATATCTCAAAAACAACTAAAACAAGAGATGTTTGTAAAACACTTATGCCCCCCTCCCCCCAAATTTGAATTTTTCCAAGTCCAAAGGGCAAAAATGGCACAATTGTACCCAAAACAGAACTTGATCTAGATATTCATCTGATAAATCTGTACACTAAATTTCATTTCAGTATGTGCAACAGTTGCCAGGAAAATAAACGGAAATTGCAAATAATTTGAATTTTTCTAAGTCTAAGGGGCATAACTCTGTCAAAAATGGCGCAATCATACCCAAAACAGAACTTGACCTAGATATTCATCTGTTATATTTGTATACCAAACTTCATTTCAGTATGTGCAATGGTTGCGAAGAAAATGAACGGAAACTGCAAATAATTGGAATTTTTCTAAGTCCAAGGGGCATAACTCTGTCAAAAATGGTGCAATCGTCCCCAAAACAGATTTTGGCCTAGATATTTATTTGATATATCTGTATACCAAATTTCATTTCAGTACGTGCAACGGTTGTGGAGAAAATGAACGGAAACTAAGTGGACCGACAGACCGACCGACCAACCGACAGATAGCAGCAAAGCAATATGTCCTCCCTTCTTCGAAGGGGGGCATAATTAAACCACTACGAAAATTATTGATTTCACAGTACATCAGGGTCACCATTAGCAAATATTTAACATTTTGAACAATTAATCACTACCTGTTAGTAGCTTTTTTGTAAGTTCTGTTATAATAATATTTCAATAATTTGTTGTGTAACAAGAGATGTTTGTAAAACACTTATGCCCCCCTCCCCCCAAATTGGAATTTTTCCAAGTCCAAGGGGCAAAACTTTGTCAAACATAGGTAATCAGAGATTACAGAGCTCACCTCAATGAATGTTGTCTTTAAGTAAGGCAAAGTCACACAATTAACCAACAAAAAGTATACATTCCAAAAATGAAAATATTTTTAAAAGCAATTTTGATCTGATACTTTGAAATAGACCTACATAAAAAATTTAAACTACTTCTTCTTCATGAAAATGTAATGAAAATCCAGCATCTGAAGCAAATTTGAGAGTTTTCATCTCTTGATGCAGCATTTGTGCAAGTTTGGTTTATACAATGTTATATAAGCCTTATAGTTTTTGGTAATAGACCTGCAACCATAACTTTTACCTTGTCTATTATCTGAAAAATGTATGTCCAATTCAGCATCCGAAGCAAGTCCATTAGTGTGCATCCTTAGATATATCATCCATGCAAGTTTGCTCATTATAAGGCTCATAGTTTATTGGAAATGAAACATGCATCAAAACTAACATTTTCACTCATCCACAAAAAGTAGGTCAGATTCAGCATCCGAAGCAAGCCTGGAAGTATGCATCCTTAGATGTATCATCTATGCAAGATTGGTCATTAAAGAACTCATAGTTCCTTGGAAATGAAACCTGCACCAAAAACTTTTAACTAATCACTCAACCGGAAAATGTAGGTCAGATTCAGCATCTGAAGCAAGCCTGGTAGTGTACATCCTTAGATGTACCATCCATGCCAGTTTGGTCAACATAGGGCTTATAGTTACTTGGAAATGAAACCTACACCAAAATTTTAACCTGTTCACTCAACCGGAAAAATTAGGTCAGATTCAGCATCCGAAGCAAGCCCGGTAGTATGCATCCTTAGATGTATCATCCATGCAAGTTTGGTCAACATAAGGCTTATAGTTACTTGGAAATGAAACCTACACCAAAAACTTTAACCTGTTCACTCAACCGGAAAATGAAGGTCAGATTCAGCATCCGAAGCAAGCACAGTAGTATGCATCCTTAGATGTATCATCCATGCAAGTTTGGTCAACATAGGCTTATAGTTACTTGGAAAGGAAACCCTCACCAAAAACTGCACCAAAAATGTTAACCTGCTCCAAAAACATTAACCTGGTAATTCCTTTGCTGAAATTGCAGCATCTGAAACTTTGTCTGGTACAATAAAACACACTAAAACCATCTTCCATGCATGTCTAATCAGTATAGGACACAGAAGTAATTAAAAAGAAAACTGCTCCAAAAAACTTAACCTTAACCTGGGACGCCGACGCCGACACCGACGCCGACGCCAACGCCGAGGGTATCACATAAGCTCCCCCCAACTTCGTTGAGGTGAGCTAAAAATGGCACGATTGTACCCAAAACAGAACTTGACCTAGATATTCATCTGATAAATCTGTATACTAAATTTCATCTCAGCATGTGCAATGGTTGTGAAGAAAATGAACGGAAACTGCAAATAAGGCCATACCAATTTGTAAAATAGTTCTTCGGATTTTCAAAAATAAAAAGTGAGGCGAGCGAGCGAAATTTTTTTATAAATATTATTTTTTATTTTGGGTTTCAAAATTATGAGGCGAGCGAATATAATTAATACATATATATATTTTTTAGTAAAGTGTGATTTCAAAGAGCGTGAACCTAAAAAATAAAGATAGATATCATTTGCATACCACATGAACTTATCATTCTTAACTTTTTGGGGATTTTTTTTAATACGTAAAAATGTGTCAAATTTCAAAGACTTTACTTTAATGTAATGTTTTCAAACATCTCCTCTGCTTCCATTTCTATTGCTGTGTATGAAACAACTTTGTACCCATTGTTTTTAACTATAGTACACAGTGTTGTGCAATTAAAAAAATCAAGCACTAGCCCACAGGCTAGTGGCAGCTGCAATTAGTTACTAGCCCAAATACAGGGGCAAAAATTAAAACAAAACTATAAAATAATGTTGAAAAAGAAATTAATTGCTGATAAAAGTCAGGGTACTGAGGTCATTCTTTTTAAAGACAAAGTTTAAATTCTCAATATTAAATTCAGTCATATTTAAATTATTATGAAATAAAATTAAAATGAACTTCAATTAATTATCTTCCCTTTCTCTGATCATTGCACTAGCTCATTTAGAACATGTAGAATGAAATTAAATTCATTTTGTTTTCATCTTAAATCATTCAAAACAAAAGAAATATATTTTATGTGAGTCACAAAACACTTATCTTTCAGTTGATTGAGTGATCATAAATAATTTAAAGATATAGCTGCATGTATTTACCAGAAACGGAGGAATAGAGGTAATTCGGATTAGGAAAAAACAATCGTTTTTGGAAGTAAATAAGTCATGTACTTCTGCAAAATGGATAAGATTATGGAGATTTATCGACAGTAGGAGTATGTTGTCTAGAAAATGTAAACTGGTTGGGAATTTTATAGCCAAAATCGAGTTAAAATACCGGTTGTGCTTTTCATGTATTGCGTGTGTAGTTATATTTTTTACTAGGCCAACGGGCTACCTCCTCGTAGAAAACCACTATCTCAACCCCCAAAAATGTTAGCCCCGGGCGTCAGGGGATGCTAATTGCACACCCCTGGTACATATGAACAGTTAAACAGACATGGTGCAAAACTTCACAAACTGCTTCAATCTCACTATAAATCCCGCGCATCTGTCATACAAGTTTCAAAGTTCTTGTGTGTTTGGTGCAAAAAGTCGAGAAAAAAAAATTGTAGTCGGATTTTTTTGGAAGCGCGCGCGGACATTTTTTTTTTAATATTATAATTTGCATTTGTAATAAATAGAAGCGGCGAATCCGACGAACTATATTAGAAATTGGTATGGCCTAATTGGAATTTTTCTAAGTCCAAGGGGCATAACTCTGTCAAAAATAGCGCGAACATACCCATACCAGAACTTGACCTAGATATTCATGTGATATATCTGTATACTAAATTTCATCTTAGTATGTGCAACGGTTGTAAAGAAAATGAACGGAAACTGCAAATAATTGGAATTTTTCTAAGTCCAAGGGGCATAACTCTGTCAAAAATGGTGCGATCGTACCCAAAACAGAACTTGACCTAGATATTCTTGTGATATATCTGTATACTAAATTTCATCTCAGTATGTGCAACGGTTGTGAAGAAAATGAACGGAAAGTAAATGGACTGACAGACCTACCGACAGACAGCAGCAAAGCAATATGCCCTCCCTTCTTCGAAGGGGGGCATAAAAAGTGTGTTTCAAGAATATACTAGCTGATTACATTTCTTGTTATTTTTTGCAAATGTAAGAGATGTTTAAAATGTAACTTATAAAACAAGTGTTTATAATATAAGGACTTCCACTAAGATTAGTATACTGACCTTTGTGACCCCTTGTGGTTGTAATCGTAAACCTGTTTGGGGCCCCCTGGTTCTCCATACACATCTCTAATATAAACAAATATTTTATCAAGCATAACTTTTAATTTTAATATTCAATTTCACTATAGTCTAAAGTGCTCTAAAATAAAATCTTGAATGAAAATAAAGATGGATTTTAAATTTTCATATATAAATGAATGCAATAAGATAAATGACATTTTAAATTATACAACTTTTAATCTCCTTGCATCATTGTTTAAATGGAAAACATGGCTAATAATGCCAAAAAGGCTTTAATGGATTGAAAAAAAAGATTGATTCAGAGTTGTTTCCAATGAGCATGTGTGTATAGTTATTCACCACAATACACAAGTAAATTAAAGGAAGAAGAAAAGCGAGTCTGATTAAAACCACCCCCTCCTCCTTTCACTGTCAGGCGACTGAGAAAAGAAAGAGGGAAATGGGGGGGGGGGGTAATCAGACTGAAAAAAAGTGGAACGTGTTCCCCTCTGGTTGCCCTACCTGTTGCCCCGCCCCCTGGGGTATTTTGATGTGTAGTTATTGCCCTACCTGTTGCACTGCCCCCTGGGGTATTTTGATGTGTAGTAATTGCCCTACCTGTTGCCCGGCCCCCTGGGGTATTTTGATGTGTAGTTATTGCCCTACCTGTTGCCCGGCCCCCTGGGGTATTTTGATGTGTAGTTATTGCCCTACCTGTTGCCTGGCCCCCTGGGGTATTTTGATGTGTAGTTATTGCCCTACCTGTTGCCCGGCCCCCTGGGGTATTTTGATGTGTAGTTATTGCCCTACCTGTTGCCCGGCCCCCTGGGGTATTTTGATGTGTAGTAATTGCCCTACCTGTTGCCTGGCCCCCTGGGGTATTTTGATGTGTAGTAATTGCCCTACCTGTTGCCTGGCCCCCTGGGGTATTTTGATGTGTAGTTATTGCCCTACCTGTTGCCCGGCCCCCTGGGGTATTTTGATGTGTAGTTATTGCCCTACCTGTTGCCCGGCCCCCTGGGGTATTTTGATGTGTAGTAATTGCCCTACCTGTTGCCCGGCCCCCTGGGGTATTTTGATGTGTAGTTATTGCCCTACCTGTTGCCCCGCCCCCTGGGGTATTTTGATGTGTAGTAATTGCCCTACCTGTTGCCCGGCCCCCTGGGGTATTTTGATGTGTAGTTATTGCCCTACCTGTTGCCCGGCCCCCTGGGGTATTTTGATGTGTAGTTATTGCCCTACCTGTTGCCCGGCCCCCTGCGGTATTTTGATGTGTAGTAATTGCCCTACCTGTTGCCCGGCCCCCTGGGGTATTTTGATGTGTAGTTATTGCCCTACCTGTTGCCCCGCCCCCTGGGGTATTTTGATGTGTAGTAATTGCCCTACCTGTTGCCCGGCCCCCTGGGGTATTTTGATGTGTAGTTATTGCCCTACCTGTTGCCCGGCCCCCTGGGGTATTTTGATGTGTAGTTATTGCCCTACCTGTTGCCCGGCCCCCTGGGGTATTTTGATGTGTAGTTATTGCCCTACCTGTTGCCCGGCCCCCTGGGGTATTTTGATGTGTAGTTATACTGGCTATCTGAAGCCCTCTTATTGAAACTTCGCTCAGGCTGGTCTGGAAAGTAGAAAACATTCAGACTAAAATAATACAGATTTGAAATCATTTATGAAAATTTGGCATCATTTCATGCCAATTAAATGTCACATCTAATACACTGCATACATGATGTATTCTAGCAAAGAATTGCTTTTTTTGGAAGCAAATTTCAAATAAGGGAAAACAAAATTTTTCAAAAATCGTACTAATTGCTCTATATAATCTTTAGCAATACTAGAATCTCGAAAAAAAAAAAAAAAGAAGAGTTTCCCCGAATGAAAATTGATTAACAGCAAATCTTTCCTTTCGTAAAAATCCCAGAATACCTTGTCCCAGGAGAACAGGGTTGATTCTGGCTTTCTTTTCTGGAACAGGTGATGGTTGCTCAGGTTTGGTTTTCAGATCTATAAAATACACATTTCTTTTCTCATCATAGCAATTATACACAAAATTTCTATTTAATGGTTTTGCACAAATCATTAAAAAGCAGTCTTCACAACAATTCTTTTTCAGCACTTGCCCTTCGGGCATGTATACAGATCATTTTAACCCAGCCCACTGAAAGAACTTTATTCGGTAATAACCAATATTTGCCCCCGAAATCAAACTTTGATGGAGATATATTTGATTAAGTTCTTAAACAGGGGAGTATATGCTGACTTCAAAGCACTTTAAAGCACTGAATATTTTCATAAGTAATGACGCCATATGTACGTAATGACGTCACAAAAATGACGTAAATTTCAGTTTTTTATGAATTTTACAGAAAAATGTACATATTTTGTCGATATTTTGAGTAAAAGTCACCGAGCGCAAGTGTGTTCAGGATCAGTATTTTGATATAATTTGTAGAATGATAATATCAATGAAATATGTCAATATTGTTCCTGAACAAACTTGCGCTCTATAAATTTTAAAGCTAAAACTGTTGAAATTTTGTCCATTTTGTCCTCTTTCTGAAAAAGGATATAAAATCAGACTAGTTTGTGACGTCACAAAAACAAAAATTGTGAATACACTGCTTTGACACTATAATATTTTCTGTAAATTTATATTTCTCATACAATTTATTGAATTCAGCACATTTCAGGAAGTTTTCAAAATTTGACTTTTGTGGGGGCAAATATATGCAATATACCGCAAGGCATATACTTCTTTGTACATGCCCTACTCAAAATTCATTCATATAGCAGATATGATTGTGCAACAAAAAAAATAAGGTTTTTATATTAACTATAAGGACAGTGTTTCTGTTTTTAAATTCTCTCGATCTTAAGTTTAAATTGTTTTCAGAGTTTTAAATCAACCATGGACTGTCTGTCTGCCATTTTCGTATGTGTTTTTGACTTTTTGTTGACAACTTTTGACTCGCATGCAGGTCTTTCGTTGGCTGATTAGCTGAACTGAATTTCAGAAATAGGATCATGACAGCAGTCCACTGCACGTGGCATCAATAAACATATCGTAATTTAGCAACAAACTTTGAGAAAACGAAACTTTGAGAAAACAAATAGGTTAAAATCAAACACTTTAATGATTACGATGGACAATCATTTGACAGGTCGTATCGAGAATGTAAGGCAAGACAAATGTTGACTGACAATTCATCTAAGACATTACATAGCAAGTTTACGCGAATTACTGGGGTACGACAGAAGAAATGGCAAGTAAACATTGTGAATTGAAAGAAAATTCACACATGCCCTTTGGGCATGTAATTTTAGAATTTTCACGTGCCCGATGGCAAATTTACAAGGTCCCGGGCAAGGGGCACCCAGGTTATTTCGAAGACTGAAAAAGACAAAGCAACATCAAGTATTTTTAATTTGTTCCAGGTATCTAAATGTATGAAAGCAGGAAAATGCAGCAGAGGCATTCAGCAAAACTCATTTAATATGATGTAGCGAATTCATGGATATAGTGAATTTATTTGGGATCCCGTTATATAGATTTAATGAATTCCTTATATGGATATAACGAATTATGGATATAGCAAAGTAATGTCATAGTTCCCTGTGACTTCGTTATAACTGAGTTTTACTGTAATAAGATTTTTTTAAGAAAAACTGAATACAAGCTTAGTCTTATAAATTAGGAGTTACCAATATAAATGAAATGATAAAGACCAGAGCATAGGAAAAATGTTCATTTTGTGAAAAATTTTCAAATAATAATTTCCTTTATGATTTTGAATTAAATATGGTTAATTGTACATGTATTCAACGTACTGATTCAGAAGGATTTAAACGAACTCATTCATCCATATCAGAAAAAAATTAATATGCAGAAATCTGTTGTCAATTTTCATTTAATTATGACTCTTTTATGACCATACATCGTAAAACAGTAATTCAAACCTGATATGAAGGTCTCCATTTTAATGCCAGATTTACTCAGTAAATTTGCGGCAACAGCTTCAGTGGCTGAATCAATCTCCATCTTGACCCTGATTTTTCCTCGACCGTCACGTTGCATACAATCGGCAGCGAACTCTTCTGCGGATGCATTCTGTTCGGACTTTTTCTTGGCAGTGTTAGATGTCATATGGTTGTATATATCAGGATGGCATTCTTTCTGTATTGCAATAAAATTTTATGTTAAATAACAACTGATATTGGAGAAAGTAATTTTGACACATGCACACACATAGTTCAAGAATAATATTTAATTTTATTTTTTATTTCTTTTCCACTTGATATATGTATTAATTTTTTTTATGATAATTAAGAAAAAAATTGCTTTGCAAGCTTTCACTAAAAACATTAAATTCAAATCTTCTGTTCAGGGAACTGATAAACTGATATCTGGTTAAACCACGTACAAAATAGTTCGATCTGTGTCTGAAGCCAGTGACGTGTGAAAGTACAGTATTCATGTCACACTTGGACTCGCAAAGGTTACAAACATAGGTGGGTCGGACCGTTGGGTCGGGTTTCCGGAACTCAGTCACATACTTTAAACCTAGTAAAAATAAACAAAACACTTTATGAGAAGTGAGGAAATCACACATGTTTAAACTCTGCCATTAAATCAACCGATCAGTGAAGTCTGGAAAAGTGACTACATTTCATAGGCTTTTTTTATTCAGTCACATTTCAGTTTACTGTCAGTCATTGTTAGGTAAATTCTCAGTTTCTTATCAGTAAACTCCTCAGTAACTCTCAGTCACCTGTCAGTTAATTCTCAGTCACCTTTCAGCTGTCATCTTTCAGTTAACTCTCAGTCACCTTTCAGCTGTCATCTTTCAGTTAACTCTCAGTCACCTTTCACTTAACTCTCAGTCACCTGTCAGTTAATTCTCAGTCACCTGTCAGTTGACTCTCAGTCACCTTTCAGCTGTCATCTCTAAGTCACTTGTCAGTCACCCTCAAGTTCACTCTCAGTCACCTTTCAATTCACTCTCAGTCACCTTTTGTCTGTTATTTTTCAGTTCACTCTTAGTCACCTTTAAGTTAACCCTCAGTCACCTTTCAGTTAACTGTCAGTCATCTCTCAGCTGTCACCTTTTCATCAGCTAGATGGCCAGAGTTTCATCTTGCATCGGAAACTGTTGACTAGGGAAGATGCAGTATGTCATTTTACAAATAACTTACCAACAATGGCTTGGTCTGATTTGTTTATTAGGTGGTCCACCTTTGAATTATGGCTGGTACACTCTACAACCATTTTCTTTTTCTCTTCCTCTTTTGCATTGAATGTATCTGTGCATGGAGAAAATCCTTCACAATTTTAATTCAATATTGTTTAATTATTTTAATTAGTAGTTTACTTTACTTTTATACATTTAAGAGTTTTTTTAATCTCAATGCAATTTGTGATAACTCTTAAAGAAATTTGTAATTAATTAATCCAGCATTTTATATTTTTGTCTCAAAATATAACTGCATTGAAAGAGAAAATTTAAAAACTGATTTTCAACTTACTTTTTTAAAATCATAAAAATTATCAAAACAACTACCCACAATAGAAATGATCATAAAATAAAACAGTGAAACACAAACATTAAGATCTAAATTTCTGTCCAACAAATGCAAACATTTTTTAAAATATCATTTTTCAATAAGAAGTTTAGAGATGACTCCGTTTTAGAGGGAAAAATATGACAAGTCAAAAGTCTGACACATATGTATGCCATGAACATAAAATTGCAACATATTAATCCTCTCTAAAACATTACATTTCCAAGACTTCAAATTTGGGTATCTTTACTAACACACATAATTGTTTATTTTTTCCCAACATTCAGCTCTCAAACCCTCATTTCTCTCACAAACATTATCAATCACCTCATATTCTCTAGTTATTCTTTCCTTGATAGAATTATTATTTAGTTTTTATCTGAATTCCTACTTAAGTAACATTAACATTAAATTATTTTCAAATACTTGAGGGTTTAGGTAATCGATATCTATTTTTCCCTTACAAAAAATGATTTTTAATGAGATTTTAAAAATCTCCAAAATTCATTTTTTGTAGCTTTATCCATCCAAAGAAACAATTTTGAACAGAATGATGTAATGACATATCATTAAACAAATTTTAAAACATTTCAACTTTCTGAAATGTTTTATACAGACCTCTTAAATTCTTGCATTCCCAAATAGAAAACCATTTGGGAATAATATCTGGACAATTAAAACAATGATTATGTACGTCAAGCTTTCTCCAAATATTTAGCAAAATATTTGGAAATGTTCTCAAAGGTTATCAGACCTTTGAAAATTGCGTTCTTTTTTCGATTTGATCATTTCTAAAAATCTCTTTTAGAAATGTGCTGTAAGTTATACTTACCTCCCTTTCCAAGTAAAGTTTTCTGTGAAAGACAAGAAAAAGTCTAATTTAACTTAAGTTAATTTATAATTCCATAAAATGTAATGACAAGAAAAAGACTACTAAATTTAATTTATAGTAATTAAAATTCATACATGTAATTCCATAAAATGTCATGCCCCCCAAAGTCAGTATTGGACAAGTTTATCAAAATTTATAAATAAATAAAAATAAATTTATAAAATTCTTTATCTTGAATCTGTATAAATGTAAAATCACTCAACCCATTTCAGAATTTTAAACATGCCAAAAGTTATTCAAAAAAGAAAAAAATATAACTTATTCTTACAATCATAACTCAGATAAGTTTTACTTTTAATAATAATACTATATTTTCATATATAAAAGATAAGGGAACAATTTGCCAGATTGCTTAATATATTGAATAAACATATATTACAATGAAATATTAATTTTATTTTTCTTTGCAAATACATGTACTGAAATGTATTTGCAAGCCATGCAGGGTTGTTCGTAAGACAAAAAGGGGGCCGGGGGATTTCCTTGCCTATAATGACATAATCCCACAGCCCTTGACAGCTTGACAGGGGATGAGTCCTAGAGATTTCTCTACTTGATTTAATGACCCCACGCTATTTCAATTCAGTTTGTGTGTTCATTCTTTTCCACAAACAAGAGGCATATTCAACAGAGCGAGCTTCGCGAACATTTTTTTAAAAAATTTAAGGAATTTTGGCCAGCACTCACAAACGTTCATTCTGTTGAACAAGCCTCTGAATCTGCTGCAAGATTTGCTTTTTCTCTTCAGTGAATACTGAATACATGTACCAGCATTCATAAAGTGAGACCGAATAAAACTTGGAACACAGTCATTAGCAATTTTAGCAGTGTATTCCTGGTTATAGGCATTCATGGTAAAATTATGTTTGTTTTGCTAGAAGGAATTTACTGATAATGAATACAAAATCTCAGGGAATATAGAGACATTTAAAATTATGGCATATTAATTATGACTATAGTTTACTTTCATGTTGATATTTTAAAAGTGGAATGCTCGGTACTGTTACCATGGCTATATCCAAACAAGGAGAGACCAAAAAATTTTCAAAGAACAAAGATTTCTGATGAAAATGTCCCAGATCATAATTCCGTCGCTGGGATATTCCTCATTAATATTTATAAGTATGAGCAGAACTTTTTTCAAATAATATTCATAAATATTCATTGCAAGCATTTTCAAAAGAAATTAATGTATATCATTTTCTTTTGAAGATGCATCAACTTATATGTTTAGTCAAACAACTTTTTTTAACACAATCCATAGATGGCTAGCAAGCTCAGCAACCTTTTGTGTGCCTGCTAGCATAAATCGGCTAATAGCTAGAGACACCAATTGATGTTCACTCATCATCAGATATAAACACTATCTGAGAAATTTATTTCTACCAACCAAGTAATACATGTATACCAACATGAGGTATTCCAGCAGCAATAATGGGGAAATACCCAAGTAGGAGAGTTTTGTAACTCTCCTACAATAGAGGTGCAAAAAGTATCCATATACATGGAAACAAAACTCCCCTCCGAAACAAAACAGTGCAACAAAGGAGATAATCTCAAAACTTGTGTATTCTTTAGCACATTTCAAGTTTGAGTAAATTAAAAGGATTTAGTTTTTTCTAAAGTTGCAATCAAATCTTCTATATTCCTTGATTAAAAACTAATCAAGAAAAGATTTGTTTGCATGCATTCTTTGAATTTACAGAAATGCATCTTCTCTGTAAATCTCTTCACAACTTGCTATATTACATTTCACTAACAATTCCCTCCCTAGGAGATAATGCACCTCTTCATTCCTTAAAAATTAAGTAAATTGAAACCCATTAAGGTCCAAGACAAACATCTTTTTTAAGGAATAAATTGGCAAGAGGATTAAAATTATTGTTTTTTCTCCTTACATTTCTTTTTTGTCTATTTTGCCAATTTCCTCTCTGTGTGCAACAGTTTATAGATATACATTATACGTATACTACCAGTTGTTAAGCATAAATATATAATATTTATTTTAGTCATAATTCTTCCGAGGATTGAAAATATAAACAATATATTGTTTAGTTTTATAATTTTTCTCATTATATATCTTTTTCCTTGTGTGTGTGTTTTTTTTTTTTTTTTGGTGAATTTATTTTTTTAATTTGTATTGCGAGTTTTAATATGTTTTTATAAAGGGGGGGGTGTTAAATATTTTAAACAATTCATGTTTTATTTTGGGTTTCCCTTTGGAAAGGAGGGGAAATTATGTTTTTTTTAGCAGAAAGTTTTTGTAATTTGTATGCGCTAAAGATGTGGTTAAATTCATTTTGTCATGTTTGTGTTTGTTTTTTGTAACCATCCATATAATTATGCACATGATATGACTTGAATTAATAACTATAAATTGAATGTAGTAGTAATCATTTATTACAGTATTTTATCACAATCATGGATATCTGTTTGTAATGTCAAAATATTTGTTTTTATGTGCAATTTGATTTAAATGTCATGTGGCATTTTTCTTTGTTTTTCATTGTCAAGTGTTCAATAATTAAACTTTTACAAAAGTTTAATTTCTGTTTTCAGAGCAGCAAAAATGATGTCATTTGTAATTATGAGAAATCTGTCTTCAGATTTTCAGTATTATTTACCCTATTTTCCATTTATCACTTTAACACTCAACTTGGTTGTGATTTTTTTTAAGCATAAATATTACAAGCATAGACAAATTACGAAAGTGATCACTTTTAAGTGAATTCAAGGAGTCTGCATTAATATGTATTACAACTATGTTAAACTTTTAAATATTTAAAAATTCTACGTTTTGACTTGCATGTTTAAGCAATTATTCATTAATGTCTTTTTGTAAGATTATAATTATGCAATCTGAGTTTTCAACTCTCTTCTAACTTCAGTAACTCTTTCTTGCACACTCACACAAACATTCACTTACAAAAACATGATCTCATTAACTCTCTAAATAATTAAACCATTTCAAAATAATATTTCTTTGACAGTTTGCATAATATTCAATGACAGCCTTGTGCTGATGATAAGAGTTGAGCGTACCATTTTATGTTTGGTTCCTTCCACATGCATCTCAAAGTTCTTCTGACTAGTGCACTTGACATCGCAGGCCTACACAAAAAGAAACAAAAAGAAAAAATAGTTTTTTGCTCATAAACAAGTGTTACAACATCTAAAATTCCCCTACCCCCACCCACTACCACTGCAATCTTTTTTAGCTGAAATCATTATTAAAGCAATATAAATACTGTACATGAAGCTTAAGACCACAGTCCCAAAGCATACTGCTATAAAAATACATATTGAGGGAGATTCCCATTACAGTAGCAACCCAAGCTGATTTTTTATGTTGGGAAATTGTACACAAATTTTATGTCATTGGAAAGAGGTTCTTAAAACTTGCATAATACTTTTAATTTCATAAAGATATCTTGAGTAGAACAAAAGTTATGGGAGTTTAAAGTTGCAAAATTTCAGTCGTTTTCTAGAATTTCTTGCTACAGTAACGATAGGTGTCAACTCGCTTGTGGATGGACCCGGCACATTTCAAAAAAGTAGTTATTTCCTTTTAATTTATTTATTACTTGGCAGAATTTTATAAAACTTGCTACTCTGACTGAAAAAGTTATGATCTTTCTGATTCTGCTGTTTTTATTTTTCTATCTCAAAGCATTTATGCATAAAAAAGACAATATTGTATAAAAATTCATAGTTTTATTAGGAAAACACAAATATGGTGACATCCATGTTATCTTGGAAGATTGAAAAATCAGCTGATTATCAGTCCCAAAACTCCAGCTGTGTATGGCAACATCTGAAAATATAATAAAAAAAAATATTTAAACACTGATATGGAATCTTGGTAGAAAAAATTCCAAGATTGAGGAATTAAAAAAAAAAGATTAACCTATATGACTTTGTACATCCTAAGGGAAGTGCATTAATAATATTTTTCAAAATATGTGTAAACTGTGTTAATTGTCATACTGTCAGCTTATGTTATTTTCTATACAACCAGAGACATGGTTTTATATGCCTCTGAATAAAAATAATTCATCTTTATTGACTATAATTTAATATTTGACTGGGAATATTTCGTCTCACAGTTTTAGAAAAAACGGGATTCCTTGTTCACCATGATCAGAGCATGACCATGTTCATGTGGAGATGTATTCAAATAGTCAAAATTATATTGGTTTGAAAAATATTGTATGAAAAAGAGTTTATATAAATAATTTATATCGAAAAAATAAGGCATTCCTTTTGTATGAAAAAAGATTATATGATATAACAATCAAGAAAACATTACGATAATTTGAACATCCGAGGAAATTCGTTCGACTATTTGTACTATACTGATTGTGGAAATCACCCGTCAAAAGTAATAAATAAACTAATTTAAATCATCTTTCTAATCTGTTTGATAAGTATTCAATGATGGTAGGACCAAATATGCTTTAGTTTTTAGGTAAATCGTGTATTTGAAAGCCGTAGTATTTTCAAGTTGTAAAATTCCAAGATGGCGCCCGGTGACGCGTGAGAATTTATGAATGAAATTGACCTTTAACCTAAAATGCGGTTGGCTAAATGTTATTGCAGAGGGTTGAAACTTATATCAAATGAAACTTCAGAATGTGCACTTTAAGTTATATATGTAAGTAAACTACTTACCGAAAACTTTTCAGGCAGGGTCGCATTAACTTTGGGGTGTCGTATCTTCGGTAATTATTGGACTTCGGTTTACTTACAACTTCCATGTTGTAGAGAGACATAGATCCATGCATATTCACTGCCGCATTTTAGACTCGTGAACCTCGTATAATTAGGCCACGCGCGGATCTTGTAAACTCGCCATTATCGATATTTACCGGTGTGTATTGACTTTAACGCTTCAAAAAACACTTTTATGAATTAATAAACATAAAAATATGCACATAGATCAAAAGTTTAATTTATCCTCTTTCCAAATATATAAGTTTTGTTTTACATAACGATAAGAAAACGTTATTCTAAAGATGTTGAAATGAAGTGATGTGAAATTTTGTTCAATTCTTAATGGCACACGGTGATCAGCGCGGGTTGCTACATTACAGTGAGATATTTTGCCCACCTTGCAGTAGAAGTCGGGAGGGAACTGCTGTTTTCCCAGCGCGTCGGGGTAGTAGTCTCTCTCCCCCAGGGGGATCTTCTCGGGGGGCTTGTCCATGTCCATCCAGTTACTGGAGTAAAAGTTGTACTCCTCCTCCCCATTCCCCTCCTTTTCACTGTTGAAGTTTCCATCGTTGTAATCACCAGCCCCTTTGTAGTTTTCACCCTGGTCTTCATATCCCTGATACTGTTTGCCCTCTTCATACCCATAATACCCCTCTGCTTCCTCTTCCTGGTTGATTCTTTGACCAAACCCTGACATATATGTACCATCACTATAACTCTTACCCTGACTTTTGTAACCTTGACCCCTCCCCCATCCTCGAGTCCCTCTGTCATACTGTCCTTGATCTTGGTTGTACCCAGACTGTCCTTGACCTTGGTTGTACCCCGACTCTGTCCGACCTCTGCTGGCATCTTTCGCTGGTGGTTGATATCCACCCCTGTTAGATCCTCTCCCCCATCCCATATGAGGACTTAATCCTGCTAGTCTGAGATATTTCAGATCTCTCTCTGAAGCTTTGTTTTCCATCATGGTGGACCCAAAAGAAGGTGGAGTTATAATATCTGAAAAATAAAGTCAAATACACATACTCTTGCTGAGTCTTCTTTAACGTCCTTCAATAATCATAAATCCATATGAATGAGTTTCAAAGATTGTAAGAAAAAGATGTTAAACATGAAAGTACAGGCTTCAATATTGGTCTAGGTTCACAATCATGGATGACTACATACATGTAACTTTCATCTTCTACGACATTCTAGCTTTGCTTCAGCATTTGCGATTGCTCATAGTAAATGAAGTTTCATGACTTAAATCAGAATCATTCTGTTTGTGAATGTTTAATGGTTGGTACATAATGCTGTGCACCTAGTTTCTTCAAATATAAACATTTACAGTTGTTCTATGGACAAACCTTTCTTTTCTGGTTCCTTGTCTGGTTCCTGACCCTTCTTTTTAGCATTTTCTGCCTCCATCACCTTCTGAGTGTGTAACAAGCCCCTTGTGTGCTTCCAGTATGCCTGTGGATCGACATGGGATAGAACAATGGAGAGAAATTTTAAAAATATGACTTTTATAGACTCTTCATAATTTTTTAATTTTGTTGTAATACACTACCTGTCAGAAAGCTTTTTAAATCCAAAATATGTTTCTGCAATATTTTTCTATGGTACATTACATAAAGCCAATTGGAGAATATAAAAGAAAGCTAGTTTACATTAAATCATTTCACTATTTAATACATATAGTATATGTATTAACTATGCTTTTTATGAAATAAGCTTGATGCTGTGGGTTTTTTTTTAATATAATAAAGACACTTACATCATCATTGTCAAATGGCATGTTACAGTACTGACAATAGCCTGTGTCTTCTTCATCTGATTCCTCCTCCCCCTCCTCCTCTTTCTCCTGTCCCTCTCCCCCAGCATCCTTACCCCCCTGACCTGTGTTCGACCCCCCCTTGTCACCCTGGTAAGTGTCAAAGTTTGACCCCTGCTCTGGAAATGAGTCCTGATAAGATGCTTCCTCTGAATATGATTCTTGATTGGACGACTCTTCAAAGTATGAGTTCTCATTGGCTGCCTCATCAAAATATGAATTCTGATTGGAGGTTTGATCAGTATTTGAATCTTCATTGTTTGAGGCTTCAAAATATGGATCCTGATTGGCAGTTTCATCATAACTGGAATCTTGACTTGTTTCTTCATAAAATGAAGATTGATCTGATGCTTGAACCAGACAGGGCTTCTCTGCTTCCTGGTTTTTAGGTGGTAACTCTGTTTCTGTTGACTTCAAAGTGCCTCCATTTGCTGATTCTTGTTTTAAACTGCTGTCTGTAAAAAAATCAAAAAAAGAAAACTAATATTGATCATGTTTATTATGGATTTTAATCAATAAAAATAAAAGAAATTATTTGATTCACTTTATATACATAGGATATTACACAAGGTTGGGGTGGGGTGGGGGAGTGGGGGTACCAAAAGACAGACGCTACAATATTTTTATTAAACCGAAATGGCCTTACCTGTGTTTGCTGTTTCTGATTCCTTTTTGTCCTTATCATTTTGTTTTGAGGTAACAGAACCTGCAAATATTTTTCAAATTTCAAATAATCAAGATCACAGAAAAATTATTTAAAAGCAGTGCTCTAAGTTTGAAAAAAAATTGCATCAGGGCCAAGCCTGTTTAGACCCCGAAGTCTTTGTACAACCTATTATTAAAGATAAATGTTACACTCTAGATCTTACTTTTATACATGTAGTAACAACTTTTTAGCCTCACATCAAATGCCTAAAAAATCAACCCCCAAAAAATTATAAAAAGTGTATTCTACAGGTTGCCTTTCAAAGCAATGCTTTAACTTCATGCATGGCAAATTTTAATTCACAGGCTCTTAAAATAGAAAACATACCAGTATATGTCATCCTTTCCTCAATTTATCCAATTTATTTCTATAGAGTTATTAATTAACTAATCCAGGCACCTGTAAGGGTAGCACTTCTCTGATAGCAGTGAAATTGACAAGTGGGGAAGATTCTGCATCTTTTAATTAAGATTTTCACATCAAACACTTGCTTCTTACCCTATCAGACTTCAATTAAGTTCTCTATGTACACAAATATCTGGGTTCTTTAGTCAAAACAAACAGTGACTACTAAAAAGATGCCCTTTCTTTTGATGATACAAGGCAGAATTGTGGATATCTGTAGATCTTGTCCGCAAGGCCAGTAAAAATTTGTCTAGACCAATAGTTTTTAAAAATACATCAGTCCAAATGACCGTTTGAAAAAATTCAACAAGTCTGACAAGGCCATGATCATGATGATCTGATGGAATGGCCCACAATATCAACAAATGAAATTTAGTTCAACATTAGGTATGAACAGGGACATATATAAACTGCTGGGATAGGCAATTTCCTTCAGCATGTTCATTGACATATTAATTTTCCCAAAACATCAATAACAGTACTGTAGTTTTTTTCATACAACATTTAGCTCATTAGACAAGTAATGTGTCTGCTAACTCTGCTTTCTCATTAATGTAATCTGTCCAGGTACACAGACTAACAGCCTACTGTACAAAGTTATCTGCATTGTTTACACAGATCCAAGTTTGAGTTGATAACTGGAAACTGAAAGTGCAAACTAATTAACAAAAAAATCCCGTGATCTTTGGGTTGTTTGGCAAAGATTGGGTTAAAGCATGATCTGCCATGTCATGGGGAAAAAATGCATTATGGGTCAAAACATCAGGTGCAACCTGATGAAATCAGATGAGTTGGCACAAGTACAACAAGAGGCCCATGGGCCACATCGCTCACCTGAGTAGCTCTGACCATGCTGTTCTTTACCAGATTACCTATTGTGACCCCATCCTACCCCATGGGTCATAATTTGGAATCTAATCGAATTTAAAATTTACACTATCATAGGATGCTTCCACATAATTTTCAGCTTTTCAGCCCCAGTAGTTCCTGAAACTGATTTTTAAAGATTTTCCCTATATATATATTTCTACGTAAAACTTTGATTTTTCATTGTGGCCCCCCCCCCCCCTATCGCCCGGGGTCATGATTTTTACAACTTAAAATCTACTCTACCCAAGGATGCTCCCACATAAGTTTCAGCTTTCCTGGCCCAGTGGTTCTTGAGCAGATTTTTAAAGACTTGTTCTATATATTTCTATGTAAAACTTGGATTTCTCATTGTGGCCCCGCCCTATCGCCCGGGTTCATGATTTTAACAATTTAAAATTTACACTACCCAAGGATGCTTCCACATAAGTTTCAGCTTTCCTGGCCTAGAGGTTTTTGAGAAGAAGACTTTTTAATGACTCCACCCTATTTTTGTCTTTTCTTGATTATCTCCCCTTGTAAGGGGACTTGGCCCTTCATTTTAACAATTCAAACTCCCCTTCATCCAAGGATGCTTTGTACCAAGTTTGTTTAAATTGGCCCATTGGTTCTTGAGAAGAAGTCGAAAATGTGAAAAGTTTACAGACGGACGGACGGACAGACGATGGACAAACTGTGATCAGAAAAGCTCACTTGAGCCTTCGGCTCAGGTGAGCTAAAAAGGTTTGGGTCAAAACTACTTCAACAAGTAAAAGCCTCAGTTAATGTTCCTACGCTCCTAATATACCATTACCTCGTACTCTTACATCCGAAGGCCATTTTCTAACGAGCTCGTTCCACCTCATATTTTGGCAAGAACATATAATGCATGAAATAAACTGTAAACAAGTTATTTTCAGATACCTTACGTGTTTGCATGGGCAGTGTACGAAACTCGGAAAAAATTCAGGTGGACCAGCAGGGCTGATTACTCAAAAAGTCTGTCAGCCCTGCTGAAAATTAGCAAGCCCGCGCATTTATATAAACTTCAGGATACACACACTCAAACTTGTACATTTTTTTCACATCCACTGGAATTTAATTTGTACACAAATACTAAGATTTAAATTTCATTCATTGAAGACTCTCAATATGAAGTTAGGAAAAATAAAACATCACTGTCGTTTTTTCTTTTAGTTTTTTTTTTTTTTTTTTTTTTTTTTTTTTTTACATTTATTGCCATGATAAATAATATTTAATAATATAAAGGTTTATAGGTATATTCACACACATTTATGATAGAATCAGGAGTCTGCTTGATTTAATTCTTAAAAAAAAAAATATTACTTTAAATTTCAGTTCTTAGCAATTTTAACACTTAAAATATATAATTAAATTTATATTTTAAAAAGAAATTGATGTTTTATCATGTTTATTTCTTATATAAAATTATATACATCTAAAATTATGAAGAGGGCAAAAATATTGTTACATGATTTAATTTTATGTAAGTTTATCTTTGATTTAATTAAAAACAAAAATTAGTTAAAAACAAAAGCTCTGTATGCTAATATATGAAAGTTCATATTGTCAGTGTTGAATATTTAGTACACTAGCTTTGTCAAGTATACGACATGAGCATTATAAATATTAATACAAATGGATTCTTTTGATTTAAGGCGTGTGAATGATTGATATCTGTCTAATCCTGTAAGTTTAAAAATGCACAAAATATCTGGAAAGTAGAAAACATCGTATCATGCGTGAAAACAGAGGAAATTCAGATTAAAAGACGATACTGCTGTTCTTCATATCTTTACAGATTTATTGATTAGTTTTTGTTGATATTTTGTTGTCTGAGGGAATTATGGCTTATATTTACGTTGAAATATTTGGTCTTTACCTTCTCAAAACATTTATCTGCAAAAAAAATGGAGGGTCTGGGAATAGGGTAAAATCAGTGCGTCCAAGCGGGCTGATGCAGAGTAAAGTTTATACGTCCGCTCCCGAATTAGTACGTCTCGGGCGTGCGGGCGGACGGGAATTTCGTACACTGTGCATGGGGTATTTAAGTCACAAGAAATCATAAAATCTATTTCATTCAGTATACATCATTGTTAATTAATCAAAATCGAAATTATTTCAATTTGTCACCAGAAGTATTTTCGATTTGACTTCACATTAATTTTGCAGATTCTGATTGCTGGTCAGAAAACGAATTTCAAGATTTTGTTGCAGTAAACTAGAGTTGTTTCATCAGATTTTCTGCATTCCAATCCCGAATTTTAAGCAGAAGACTTGTTTCAATTTCTACTTCTATTTTTAAAAAAATGGAGTTATTGCTAATACGAGAGATTAACAGTGTTTAATGTCGGTTATAGGGATAGGGAATTCGTACGAAATTTGGTTGGATTGTGAGAGTTCTTCTTTCAACAATTACCGGTCATCTGGACTGACACTGAACAAAAAGCAATCGGTCCTTGGTTGTTTTTATCCGTTTTGCCGACAGGACCGAAAGATTTCAAGAACTCTGAGATAACACTTTTTCCCTCGTGTATTTCTTGCATGTTTAACATTCATTGCTCAAAGTGGTAAATTAATACTAACAAAATGGGGGCTAAGAGGAATAACTCCTAGACAAAATATGTGATAGGAAAAGGGTCTATAGTGAATATTTGTTTGTTTCAAATCATTCGCTGATATTCAAAGCATGAAATTTTAATTAAACGCTTCCACTTGGGGTTTCAGCTGCAAGAATTTTAACAATAGATGCTAGAGGTTATGCAGTGCCAAGTCAAAAGTATCTCGCCATAAACCTCTAGCATGCTAGAGTAGGTCAAAGCATACTTAGCCCCTTATTTTTTATGCATGCTTCTGAAGTAAAACTAATAATCAAAATAGGGGTGATAAAAACTGTTTGATTTTCTGTCCCAAAAAGCTACAATTCTGTCTTGTTATACTGACAGCTGTCCTGACAAACAACATGAACAAAGTTTAACCAAAATATAACACACTGCTAAAATGAAAGTAGATTTAGATGAAGCAATAATTACCAGCTTTTTCTGGTCCTCTGTAATTTGGCGATACATAATCTTTCCCTGTATCATTTTTTGTTTCTGTCTTGTGATCTGACACCTGGCCATGCTGACGGACGGGAATCATGGGGGTCGCTTTAAACCCACGGAATGGCATCTGTATGGTGCCCCTGGGCGTTGGCGTGAAAGCCCGGGGTCGAACTTCCCTGGGAGGCTCAAACCTAGCTCGCATTGGTGTGGACAATAAAGCTCTAGTTGGCCGCGCGATGGGGAGCCCAGGACGACTGTATCTAAATCTAGAAGCCTGCCCAGGGAATCGACCCATTCCTCGGTATTCCATTTTGATAATCTGGTTCTTCTTTAACAAATGAGAACCAGCTACGGGGCGTGTATAAATTCTAAACTAAAACCCGAATGAGTTTCCGTATACTGGTACAACTAACAACTAACACTTCATTTTCATAAAAATTTTAATACCCTTATTTTTTTATGCACAAGAAATAGAAGATTTGGAGGTAAAAAGTTTTTGTTCTGTCAGTCTATCTAGCTGCTTGTCTGTTGATCTGCTTGCTTTAATTTGATTGGTTGGAGCAATCTCTGGCTTTGATCAGTTAAAATTTATTCCTGTGACAAGACCTTCTTTCCTCGTGTTTCTTGAATGAGAAAATATTTTACCTTTGTAACAGTGGGTGGTGTACGAAGAAACAAACACGCCTCTGTCAGGGTTCAGGTCTTATTTATTTAGACACAGTGAGCTTATGAAATCAGGGGCGGATCCAGCCATTTTTGAAAGGAGGGGTTCCAGGATTGTGTCCCTTTACCCCCCCCCCCCCACACACACTTTACACACTCTCAAGCTAAGATTCACACATACGTATGGAAAGATCTAAGTTTAAAGTAAATAATTAATATCTTTGTTTTAGGTCCTTTTTTTTCTTTGAAAAGGTACCCCCAGTCTGAATAAAAAAAAGAAACACATTTCAAAAACTACTTAAGGTAGGATTCTTCTCATATTTCTAATATTTAAAAATTAATGAAATTTTCACAGAATCAAGAAGATAATATCAGTAAGTGATAGTATCAGTGAAATTAAATTTGACCGTTTTATATTAGATGCAAGGTCAGGTCAAGGTCATTATCTTTTTCCTTGACATTAAGAATTAAAAAAAATACTGTTGCCAATCATGTGAAACCTACTTCTATTTCAAAAGTTTAAAGATTGTTCATTTTGCATAAAAACAAATTACTATATCGGGTTTATAGTATGATATTACCAAATTTACATAATTAATTTAACTTAACTGGATATTGGCTAATCCGAATTTTCTCTGTTTTTCTTAATTCTTTAGGATTTATTAGTTATTTTCATATGCTTCCTATATTTAACTTTTTCTTATTTTCACATATAATGAAGTAGTCTTATAAATGTACAAAATGATACAAAAACAAAAAGTTTTGATCGTTTACTAAGAGAGAAAAAATACTTTGTATGGATTTTTGGCTCAAATCTGCATTTTGATAGGTAGCGTTTAAAAGCTAATAAAGTTTTAGTTTGTTTGAAAAATCATATTTATTTAATATATTTTGAAAGTTTAGTCCCTCATTATTAATCTAACATACATTTGAAAATTTCTCCAAGACTTCGATTGTGTAAAAATTATAACTAAATTCATTGTTCTATTATAATTTTGAGAGGCAGAAAAGAAGATATTTTCATACGCCACCATTCCGTCAAAAATATAGTCCCTGCTAGTTTTCAAACGCAGTAAACAATTTCTATTGAAAGTTGTACAATTGTGATGAGGAAAGAAAAATATGGTCTTTTAAATTCCTTACACCTCAATATATAAGACATATAAGCAAATATACTTTGAATGTTTCATCTACTCAGAAACCAGAGAAGAATCCTACCTTAAGCCTAAAAAATTGAATGGATTTGTAGCATTTCCGAAGATTAGAAAGAATTTTCTTTTAGAATTTGAAAAACTTTTTCGGGTGGGGTGCGGTTGATGTTTAAAATAAATAGTTACATGTTAGTTCCTTCGAAAGATATAATCAAGAAAATGTACATTAGATAGCCAACAAATGCAGCTAAAGATCGCGGGAATTTAATATCAAATAAACCTCGCATGTTATGTATAAAATAAGTAAAATATTTTCTACCATTCTTTCATTAAAAAAAGTAATAGTGAAGATGAATAGAGGAAACTAAATGTGTGAGAATATATCTATTCAATACACAAGTTAGACGTATAAATATTTATTCTCTGAAAACTTTGTCCCTCTCTCTCTCCACTTGGCAAAAATAAAGGGGGGGGGGGGGTTCCAACCCCCGGAACCCCCCTCTGGATCCGCCAATGGAAATACAAATGTTATAGCCATGAAATATAATAAAACAACAATATAATATCACATCAATTCAATCATATTACATCATCTATACGTGTAGTTTTTCTTAATTAACATATCCATAATGATATTTTATAGATGATGGGTATATATATGTACATTTACTCTCAATTAAGGGAGATAACTCTTATTACAGTGAATATATAGACATTACATGTTTTCTCCCATATACAGGCATAAAAAATAGTACTAATTAAAACAAATAATTCCTCACCATTCTGTGGGAAAAGGCTACCAAGAAGAATCAATAAGTACTCCAAAACCTTTGACCTGCCCTTAGGTAACTAATTATCTATATACAGGTGTACAGGTAGGGCTAAGGATATAAAGGAGTGGATCAAGCTTTTTATACTTTTATCTATTATGGTAATTTGATTTACATACATTAAATTTAAAATACTTATTTATTAAGTATGCATATTATACACACTACTACACCTTGATTTTGTTTATTTTAACCCTTGCCATTGCTTTCGAACAGTCGGTGCTTTCGATGGCGTTCATACTCATCTTTACTCAGCTAAGACCTTACCTTGAGTAAAAATGATTTAGAACTTGACATTATAGTTTGGCCTACTTTGTTAATGCAGCCTTGGCCAAACTTTTGAACAATTGATACTAGGGCTTTTTTTCTTATTTCACATTTGTATCCCTTAAAAGTTTATTAGTTTTGACAAATAAATGCAAGACTAATCATTTCAGTGGTCTTTTGACCTGGACGTTGGAGTCTGACCAACGTTTTGAAAAAACACCTTAACCCTGGTCACAACTTTTGAATTGTTGGTTATTCTAGGTTTATATTTCACAGATATATTCATTGATACAATTGAGTCGCCGATTCTTTGGAAAACTTGAGAGAGAGAGAGAGAGAGAGAGAGAGAGAGAGAGAGAGAGAGCTTGGGGTCATTCAATGATAATTAATTTATGCAAAAAAATCGAAATAAACCCAGAGGTGGGTGGAGTGGGGTACACATGGGGTGGGGTGGGGTCCTGCAAGTCCACAAGCATCAATAACTGTAGTGAGTCATTTATAGGAATGTCTTTGTCAAATGGTTAACATGACAACCATGATATGGTAACGGCTTGGATATTTTTTCCGTATATAAACATGATAAATGCCTTAGATAATATAAAAATATGTTGGTCTTTTGAAATCCATGAGTTTGGGTCCATTGGACGTTTTGTACGATATTGTTATTTTGTGTAAAGAGTAATAAAATAATTTCTGAGTTGACTACTAAGTTTAGCATACACGAAAAAAAGATGTGTCTGTGAAACATTGATTGCTGCCTCGTTTAGCAGCTTGTGTCGAAAGTCAGTTTATCAAATGTAAGTCAATCTCTAAGGTCAAGAGATAAAAATGTTGGGTAACCCCCCAAAAGGACTTGTGTCAATGTTTTTAAACCAGTGATATATGTAAACCCAAGAACCAATCGTTCAAAGTTATTTTTTTAAGTGGTTTAATCTCCAAGGTCAAAGGGTCAAAATTAATTGGGTGGGGGAGGTCCCGTCAACATACATAAATACATACAGAAATAAACATGGGATGTATAAAAACCCTAGCTCTATTATATTTGTTCAAAAGGCATGTGTGTTAATCCATGGTCAAAGGAAGGCCTTGTCATGCACAAGAAAATCAAAAGTGAAGTAAGAAAGACCTAGTACTAACTGTTCAAAATTTATGGTAAATGTAAGGATGGTGTTGGAACAGTGATGGCGGGATCGACCATAGTGATGGACCGACCTATCAAGAGAAAATTCTATTCTATGAATAAAAATATCCATATTATGAGGGCGCGGGTTGAAGAGAAAATCCGAGTTTTGTTTTGTCTTTTTTTTTTAATTCGTTTAACAGATTTTTGTTAAAAGTCAGTTTAATTATAAGCAGCCAGGGGAAGAAAATTTGGATTGCCTGAAATTTTTATATTGACAAAAAAGGAAAATTAATCTTCGAATCCGAGGATCCTACATGTATTTCCATAAGTCAGGAAAGGGGATCCATTTTTTCACAACCGAATTTTCTTCAAATAATACTATAAAGTTTAATCACTGAATGGGTATCTCTTGTAAAATCGTAATAAACATGTTGGAATAACCCCCCTCCCCCTTTCCCCCAAAACTATCTACCCTACCCCCCCCCCCCCTTCATGCCTTGAACATATTACAGTCAATAATCATTACAATTGTTTGTAAATTATAAAATAGCTTTAATGCATCTCATTGTTGTTTTGAGTTTTATATATATAAATCAATTAAAAAAGTTTGCGGTGTACCGAATGTTCAATCTTTTGATCCGCCCGTACGTTTAGGGGAATAGTGGTCCGCACAAAATATTTGCATAATATAAATTTTTAAGCTTTTGAAAAATTCAAAGTGATGTAATCTATCAAAAAAATAAAAACTTAATTTTCACTAAAATTTATGTATTCATAAATTTAATGTTTTACAAGATTTTCTTTGGGTGAATATTCAGTGCGAGACTGGCGTCTTGAGAAAATGAAGATAGATATGGCTGCCCAAGATGGGGAATATTTTAATATCGGAAGTATTGTCTCCTGTACGACGTGTTACAACCAGAAAATTCAAGGCGAAGTGTTAGCTTTCGACGAAGGAACCAAAATGCTTGCAATCAGTATCTTTTTATTGTCTTTGTCCAGGAATAAGGGCACATCTTATGCTTTGTTTACACGAAATGTCAAGTGAAAGAATGACCTAAAAATATTTTTTCATCAGTTAGCTTCAAAAACCGACACGCACAGGTCTTAAACATCGAAATATGAGCTAGAAGAGGAAAACTGAAGAAATCGGGTACAAATAATATCTAAACCAGCACAAGATCTACATAAGTCTCACAATATTGTGTGATTAAAACTAGGCTTACAACTTGCATGTATTTGGAAATTCTCTCCAATGGTTTTTATTGAATTCAATATGTTGCACACAAGGAAGTCATTCAGTATGGTTGGATATATTTTTTTAATGAAAACAGTCATTCCCTTTTTATCAATCTGATCTTTGATTTCATAGCCAATGTATGCATGGAATAAGTAGGCTGTAGGATGTGGATATCATTAGATACATAGACAGTTAGGGACCAAATATGGAGTCATACAGGGTGTAAAATGGCAATTTATCCTGACACCCTTACTAAATAAGCAATAATTGAATCCTTGCTAAAATTTCTGCTTATTTGGTACATTTCTAAATGCAGAACACATGCTGGTATGTTGTGATTGCATAAAATTGATTTAATTTGAAATATAACTTGAACCTTGACCTTTTGTAAGAATCTCCAGCAGCCAGTGGTAAGCGAGATGTTCATGATATAAAGATGGTAAATTTGTCCTTTGTTAGCCACATCAAGGTGACAAAAGAATGTAACGACCCCCCACCCCCACTCACTAGCATCAGTATACAAAAGGTATGTCAACCAACATACAGATTTTTAATGCTATAAAACTTGCAGACTTACTCAAATATTGCAGAGTATAATGATTGCATGGTGTACATTTAAATACTGTGAAATCACATATTTTCTGGGGGTCAAAATTTCGTGACTTGAGGAAAACCTCTTGATTTATAGGGAATTGATTTCCTTGGTGAAGAATTTATAAATAGTAATGTTTGTTACATTTCGTAATAGACATGAATTTGTGGGATCTCTTCATACCTTGAAAACAATGAAAATTAAGCCCCACCGAAAATTTGTGGATTCACAGTACTGTATGCAGGGTTATTTGAATCCATTAAAATGGACAAAATTTTTGTAAGGATTTAATATATTTCACAAATACCTGTATTTTATAGATACAAAGTAGATTACGACAGAATTTGGAAGAGAAGAAGAGACAGGTGAACTACATAGGCATTGGTGTTACCCCAGAGGGACAGAGGGCATTCAACTCCATCATCAAAACGTACGTAGCAACCAGAAATCTGAAGCTTTGACTAGAGCCGTTTTTATTACATGTACAAGGGTTGTCCCGTAAAAATCGTGGACAAAGCGTTTTTATACGCCCGTCTTAAGACGGGACGTATTATGTTATAGGCTTCGTGTCCGTCCGTCTGTCTGTCTGTCTGTCCGTCTGTTAGCTTTTCTCGTGTCCAGCTCATAACTTTAATACTATAAGGCCTAGAGTTACCAAACTTTGTCAGCTGATACATCTTGGGTAGAAGGTGTGTCTCGCACAAAAAGTAGGTCACTTGACCTTTAATAAAGATGCTATAGCCAAATATGGAAAAATCCTGTCTGGCTCATAACTAGAAAACTATGAGACCTAGAGCTTTCAAACTTGGCAAAAGTATACAGCTAAAGTAGAAGGTGTGTCGCGGCCTATTTCAAGGTCACTGTGACCTTTAATTTAAGTGAATTTTTTCAAAAAACTAAGTCTTTTAAATTTTAAACTTCATAATCCTAAAAAATGTAAAAATATAGTTGTATCCTTATTAAAAAATGTTAAATTAAGTAAAAACTTATTTTTTCATTATATACTTTACAGCAATGTGTAACAAATGTTTATGCTTTGTGAGGAATTCATTGGGCATAATTATCAAGCACTGGTCAAGAAGAATTTTGATAGCAGAAACTTGCATGTCAAATAAGAGAGAAATTAATGAGTTAATTGTCAGGAGGACCATTAGATCTGATGCAGCTGTTATCTTAATTTATCTCTTGGGAGTTGGGCAAAAAGAAATGGCCTCATAGTTGCTTGTGTTAATTAAGAGTTCTTGATGGCTAGTCCAGATAAAGATCTTCCAATTGGTGTAATGTAATTAAAACAAATTTATGTTTTAGTGTATGATTAAAACTAAATTAGTATTGTATAATATAATTAAAACTAATTATTAATATACATGTGTTCATTAAGAAAAAATATATGTTTCAATTTTTATATATATTTGCAACAAATTGCAGTCATGTCTCACTTAGAATTTTATAGTCTGAAGAAATTATAATTTATGTTTGAATTTTTTTTATTAAACTCTAGCATTCCTATTATTTCATAAAATATTAAACATTTGTACCAGTTTAGAGTTATATGATGTATTTGTTATAATCAATCCCTACACTGCAAGTCTCTTTAGTAATGTATGATAAGAAATGGAAATTAAATCATTGAAATCGCATCCTAACCAATTTATGATTATTGAACAATATTTGACGGGCGTATCATGCTGTGGCAGGGCACTTTATTCTCGAAAAGTAATGGGCGCACTAAGCTGAAAATTTCAGTAAATGTTTATTTATCATATTTAAGTGCTTGATAATTTTTTTGATAAAATATAGGCAAAAATTAAGATTTTATTATGCTTGAATGTGCACGGGGTATTGTCCTACGGCGCACGGACAAAAAAAACAAGGATTTATTAAAGAATACACAAGTTTGAATTCAAAATAAAAGTTTTAAATACATAAGATTTGGATTAAAAATAGTCCGTCGGACTAGTAGTTTTGAGAATTCGGCCCAATTCCATTTAAAATATGCCTGTATTTTCCCTAAATATAGTGGAGGTTATCCCAAAGAAAAACTTACGAAATATGTAATCAAATTCAGTTTGTTTATTGCATGTTTTAAAGTAAAGTTCAAGCAGGATTTGTGGTTGTTCATCCATGTTGGATTTTCTTCATTAGTTAATTCATACCACTATTGTTCTTGATGCAAGTAATTATTAGATAATTCATACCAAGAATAGTCTTGATTTGTGATAACAACTGTTTGTTTATATAATACAAATATAATACAAAGACAAAAACAATGCTTTTAAATGACTTGGTTTTCTGGAAGATTCCCCAATTAAAATTAGCCAAATTGAAGCTGAAATTCCCAATTCTTGAGGCACAAGCCCCAAGCCACAAAGTACTGACAAAAACCCCATTGTGATCAAATTGATTAAAAATTGTTTAAAACTAAGCATATTTTTCTTTAAACTTTGGACTAGTAATTTTATGATACGGACTAGTGAAATTTACTTGCTTAATAGTCCTTGGACCAGTGAATTTTTAGGGAAAATTTAAACCCCTGTATCCTAATTCAATTCCACAATCAATTTTGTAGTCTTTGTAAAAATTTTAAGGCATTTGGTTAATTTTTGGCAGTTTCTGGAGCATTCGAAATGGGAAAGTGGTAAACACAACACATGAAAAATGGCGACATTTTATGACGTTACGGCGCACTATTTATCTAAATTTGCTGTGTATATTACTAAAATATGTACTAAATAATAGTGAAAATTTCAGAATGCAGTGATTATTATTTTTTACACTAGACAACTTGTCCACGATTTTACAGGACAACCCTCGTATAATGTACAGGAAGTGTTTATTGTTAGTCAACAGTATCTTTTACGATTTTGACGTATTTTGTACAGATTTTTAGTCCAGAATACGCCTTATGTTTTGCTATTATGAAAATAAGAAATACCTTCATTTATAATTTGGCAGTAGTTTTGTTATGGTCTGTCTCAGTTTCATACTTTTTAATCACTAAAAAAGAGAAAGATTTCTAACAAATACATATAAGTGATATTGAGTTGCCAAAATGCTCTGGTATAAAATCACTAAGACCATGTTATTAAACCATGTTTTAGTAATCAGAAAATCATTTGTTCTCTTTTAATATATGTAAAATCGATTGAAAGTGAAATCTTACTGGCAAATGGCAAATCTCACGGAAAAATTGAATCAAAAATACTGATAGATAACAATATGGGTAAACAGTTCTGGTATCTGGATTTGTAGAATCAAACCCAGTCACATCCTTACAAGCCATACGCCTTATTCCGTTCATTCAGTAGAACATCTGAGAATTACTATCATCAAATATATATTTTATTGAAAAGAGTTTAGTTCAGTTGTTGGTTTTAGTTCTATTACTCTCATCCAAAGTTGAATATAGGATATACGTATAACCTGATATAGGACGATTCTGTTCAGTCGCCTCAATGTGAATGTTTGTTCGGTTGAGCAAAAAGATAATCAAACAGTCAATAAAAAATAAATGAAATATATATAAAATACATGGTTACTGTCTTGAAATATAAGCGATATTTGGGCGAGGGTAAGAAAACGTGATAGAGGGTGAGGCTTGCTGAGCCCTCTTACGTTTTCGACCCAAGCCCAAATATCACTTATATTTCAAGACAGTTATCATGTATTTTGTTTATCCTGCAACATACTTTTTACATTAGAATATCCAAAACAAGCTATTTTTTGACAGATTTAAGGACGTTTCTGCAGTTGAAACTATGACGCCATGGCGTAAACATTGCAATATACATGACGTCACAATGCTTTTAGAACGTTGGAATGCATGCACGAGGCTTTATTAGGGCAGTGACCGGATAAAGCTTTGGTTATTAGGTTACCTTTATTAGGTCAACGCAAGGGGTAGTTGCAGGATAAATAAAGTTATTACAGTAATGGTATATTAACTTTAAATTACTGTTTATCTGAGAACTAGTTAACCCAATTTATCTTAAACCACTGATAGGTAGATTCTGTCTTTTGTTTATTGCACCACTGTGACTTGGATCAATATTACAATATTTTACTTCTTTCTTTTATTTCATATGATTTATTTTTCATAGTTAAATATTTTTTCTGCGGCAACATGAAATGTTGCAACTGTTAATTCTCAAAAAAATATTTAAAAATTAATTACCAATTCTTTTTTAAAAAATGATATGATAATTATAAAAGAAAAATAATTGTTTATTTTCTTCTTAAAATTTCACCATTCTGTCCTATATTGACCAAAGTTTACATGACTGTCACTGAATAACATTTGTCAAATTTTTTGGCAGGTTAAGTGATGTAAAGTGGAACGGCAAAGACATTGTTGTGATGGACGACGTCAGAATTTCTCCACCATATGGACCAGAGAACTGTAGCGGAAAGGAGGGGCATCTCCTTAATCATGTCAAAAAAATAGTAAGGCATCCCAATCCTTAATCATGTCAAAAAAATAGTGAGGCATTACAATCCTTAATCATGTCAAAAAAATAGTAAGGCATTACAATCCTTAATCATGTCAAAAAAATAATAAGGCACCCCAATCCTTAATCATGTCAAATGATAGTGAGGCATTACAATCCTTAATCATGTCAAAAGAATAGTAAGGCACTCCAATCCTTAATGATGTCAAAAAAATAGTAAGGCATCCCAATCCTTAATCATGTCAAAAAATAGTGAGGCATTACAATCCTTAATCATGTCAAAAGAATAGTAAGGCACTCCAATCCTTAATAATGTCAAAAAAATAATAAGGCATCCCAATCCTTAATGATGTCAAAAAATAGTGAGGCATTACAATCCTTAATCATGTCAAAAAAAATAGTAAGGCATCCCAATCCTTAATGATGTCAAAAAATAGTAAGGCATCCCAATCCTTAATGATGTCAAAAAATAGTGAGGCATTACAATCCTTAATCATGTCAAAAAAAATAGTAAGGCATCCCAATCCTTAATGATGTCAAAAAATTAATAAGGCACCCCAATCCTTACTCACATAAAAAAAATTAGGAACCTAGACCCTTAATTTTTTTTTAAAAAAGAAGGAGTTTCCTTAATCATTAAAAAAAATAGTACTGCATAAGGTCCTGCAAAAAAAATATTAAGGCACGTCTTTCCTAAATTGTGTCAAAAAAATAAAAAGGGGTCTTGATCCTTATTCATAGAAAAACTAGTAAGGCATTACAATCCTTAATCATGTCCAAAATTTTTTAAAGGTATCTCCTTATATCCAACAAAAAGAGCAGAGCTGCCAACCCTTACGATTTTAGCGTAAGGCATATGAAATCAGCGTCTAAAATACGCCTTACGATTTCTCTCTATATTCTTCCGATTTCAGTTTTTCTCGTTCCAGGTTTATAATACCGGTATTTTCATAGCTGGCAGTCTATAGTTTCAACTATTATAATATATTCATAATTCTTACGACGCTTGTTTGTATCATCGTTTCGGTTTTAAAAGGTCGATCACATTCATGTTAATGTTTTAAAGTAAACAAACTGGAAGCATGCCTCCGCTTGCATGTCCATTTACAAAACATCTTCAGCGGCAGGGGGCTTAGGTGGTCCCTAAACCCAACCTTACTATTTGTCATTTCAGAATGTTGGCAGCTCTGAAATAGTAAGGCACCTCAATACTTAATCAATTCAAGTAAAAAAATAGCAAGACACCTCAACAATTAATCAATTCATTGACAAGTTAAAAAAAAAAATAGTAAGACACCTCAATAATTAATCAAGTCGAAAAAAAAAAGTGAGGCACCTCAGCTATAAATCACATCAAAGAAAAGTCAGGCACATCCATGCTAAATCAAGTCGGAAAAAAAACGGTAAGGCACCTTGATACTTAAAGCTGAACACTACTCGTAAATAGGCATAGTCCGCCATATTTCCCGTTCTTCAGCGCTCTCCCTACAACCCGTATATAACAAGCAGATCGCTAATCAGTTTGATGTATTTCACTGTAGAGATCTGACGAGTGTAGACTTACACCTTACACTGCTTGCTAGTCAATCTCGTTGAAGTTATCAAATTTTACTTATTTTTTTCAAAACAGGACAAAAGTATCATGAAAAATACAAGTCAATTCATTATTTACAAACAGAAAATGCACATAAAAACAAAAAATAAATGCGAAAAATGTAAGACCACGAAAGGAGTACTACATGTCGGCCACGGGTTTCAAGTGCGCAATCGGGTGTAACTAAATCGAACGGTTTATATACCCATCTGATGGTGCCTATTTATGAGAAGTGTTCAGCTTTAATCATGTTTAAAAAAAATATCAATGCACCTAAATACTTAATCATGTTTAAAAAAAATTGTAAAGAAGCACCTCAATCCTTAATCGAGTCACAAAAGTAGGGCACCTCCTTAATTGTGTGAAAAAGAAATAGTAAGGCATCACCTCAATGTTGTCAAAAAAGTCGGGCATCTTCTCAAACGTGTCAAATAATAGTAAGGGCATTTTAAGGAGGAATGCCACACCAACTTTTTATTTTATAGATCTCTGGGTCAACCTTTTCAAACAATGGTTGCAGCATTGAAAGGTCGACATATTTTATATGAATTTTATTGTATTTTTTCAGAGAAAATGAAAAAAAAAATTTACGTCCAAATTAGATGCTTTCTTGTAAATATTTTGCTGTAAATGAATGCATCACATGAATACCTAATAAAATATGTAAAGAAAAGCCGTATAGATATTAAAATTTTTTAAATAAAAAAATATTTATGAAAATAAATCGCATAATATGTGAATATTTTTTAAACTTGTGGTTAAAATTTTCTTAAAACCAGTCACAACTTGGGAGAACATGTTCATTAATCAGATTTATAAAAGAAATTGAAACAAAATGGCCAAATTTTAGAGAAATTAATTTTTTTAAATTTTGGCCAATCCCGATCAAAATTAAACCGATCCCAACCATAATTGTAAAAAATATTGGAAATAAATAACATTTCCCCAAAGACACTAGTCTGATTAGGTGTAATAAGGGTTAAAACATTATTGAACCTGACAATAAAATAGATTTCTTCATTGTAAATACATGAATGGCAATGAATTAGCATTTTATTCATTTTGTGATAGTTTTGATTGGGATTGGTTTGATTTTGATCGGGTTAGGTCCAAATATTAAAGAAATTAATTTCTCTAAAATTTCTCAATTTCTTTTCAATTTCTTTTTGAAAATAAAAAAAAATCCTCAGTTGTGACTAGTTTTGTGGTGTTTTTAGCTCACCTGAGCTGAAAGCTCAAGTGAGCTTTTCTGATCACATTTTGTCCGGCGTCCGTCTGTCTGTCTAGCTGTCTGTCTGTCCGTCTGTCTGTAAACTTTTCACATTTTCGACTTCTTCTCAAGAACCACTGGGCCAATTTCAACCAAACTTGCCACAAATTATCCTTGGGTAAAGGGGATTCAGGTTTGTTCAAATGAAGGGCCACGCCCTCATTCAAGGGGAGATAATTGGGAATTAAAGAAAATATGGTGGCATATTTAAAAAATCTTCTTCTCAAGAACCACTGTGCCAGGAAAGATGAAACCTGGGGAAACATCCTCAGGTAGTGTAGATTCAAGTTTGTTCAAATCATGACCCCCGGGGGTAGGGCGGGGCCAAAATGGCCGACCAAAGTTTAACATAGAAATATATAGGAAAATTCTTTAAAAATCTTCTTCTCAAGAATGACAAAGCCATAATTCATCATATTTATATGGAAGCATGCTCAGGTAGTGTAGATTCAATTTTGTTCAAATCATGACCCCCCGGGGTAGGGCGGGGCCAAAATGGCTGACCAAAGTTTTACATAGAAATATTTAGGAAAATTCTTTAAAAATCTTCTTCTCAAGAATGACAAAGCCATAATTCATCATATTTATATGGAAGCATGCTCAGGTAGTGTAGATTCAAGTTTGTTCAAATCATGACCCCCGGGGGTAGGGCGGGGCCAAAATGGCCGACCAAAGTTTAACATAGAAATAAATAGGAAAATTCTTTAAAAATCTTCTTCTCAAGAATGACAAAGCCATAATTCATCATATTTATATGGAAGCATGCTCAGGTAGTGTAGATTCAAGTTTGTTCAAATCATGACCCCCGGGGGTAGGGCGGGGCCAAAATGGCCGATCAAAGTTTTACATAGAAATATATAGGTAAATTCTTTAAAAATCTTCTTCTCAAGAATGACAAAGCCATAATTCATCATATTTATATGGAAGCATGTTCAGGTAGTGTAGATTCAACTTTGTTCAAATCATGACCCCCAGGGGTAGGGCAGGGCCAAAATGGCCGACCAAAGTTTTTAAAGATATATATAGGAAAATTCTTTAACAGTCATTTTCTAAAAATTAGCAAATCCATGATTGGTCATGGGACTACTTTTGGATTTAAACTTTACAATAAAAAGTTATTTTGTACTTTTTCCTACCCTTAGTGCTCAGGTGAGCGATGTGGCCCATGGGCCTCTTGTTAACCATAGGTTTAAAAAATATTCACAAAGAATGTGCTTTATTTTCATTAATTATTTTTTATAAAAAAAATTAAAAAGTCTAACCAGCCTTTCTTTACATATTTTATTAGATATTCATATGATGCATTCATTTACAGCAAACTTTTAACTCGAAAACAACTTATTTGGATATAAAGAATTTTTTTCATTTCTTTGAAAAAATACCAAAAAATTCATATAAAATAATAAGAGCTAATATCGGTCTTTCAATGCTGAAACCATTGTTCAAAAAGGATGACTCAAAGATGTATAAAATAAAAAGTTGGTGTGGCATTCCACCTTAATCATGTCCTAGCATAAAATACTACTGGGTAAATCAAAGGAAGTAAAAAAGTATCAACTTCAGTCAAGTAAAAAAAAATAGTATGGCATCTCAGTAACCATGGGAAAAATTGTAAGGCATTTACTACTCATGTTCAAAAATTATAAAGGATTTTCTTGTATTTTCTTTTTTTCCAGCTAAACAAACACCACAGTGAAGAAAATCAGAAATCAGACCCGAGGAAATCGGCATCCCCGGTGTCCAGTACATCATGAACAAAAACAAAGTTTTAAACGGGAGACTCCATTAACCATACAAAAGAAAGAAAAAGAGGAAAACTAAAATATCAGAACTTTTAAAATTTTAATGTGTTGCAAAATGCAAAATTTACATTAACATGCTGAGTGTTAATTTTGATAGGATGTGCAGGGTGTTTTTTTTGTTTTTTTTGAAGACGAAAAATATGAGAGGTCAATGAAGCATGTCCATTATTTTTTGTTCATACAAATAAAAGAAAGTTTTATGAAGAAGAAAAACATTTGATATAATATTAAGATTCTAGACGATAAAGAATGCTGTGAACAATTAAATGTTAAATTTATTAAACTGAAAGTTGTATATTTTGAACTCTTTATTTAGGCAACCATATGAATTTAAGTTTGACATAACAAATTTTAATCATGTTTAAAATTTTGATGCAGTTTGTTTTAAACAAGTCTCTTTGAAATGCTGTGCAATTCCAGAATTGCTTGGTGTTATTTATATTTAGAACTATCATTGTTATGCCATTTGTAATTCAAAAAAATTGAATGGAATTATGTGTAAGAAAAATGGGGATACATAAATTGTTAGGGGGGTGCTATTTATTAAACTGATGAACGAAAAGTTGTGTTTTTTTAACGAAAGAATAAATTGATTATTGCTGGAATTTATCTCTCTCTCCTTTCTATCAGCAACTAATATTGTTTTATGAAACTTTTTTTTTTGCCCGGTTGCAAGAGT